>NW_026126365.1:0-91279 GCF_943737965.1 Phodopus roborovskii | reverse complement strand
GTATTTCACTTAGTTGGTAAGCTTTACCCCCAGATAATTCATGTTGTTTGTGGCTATTGTAAGGGTGATGTTTCTCTATTTTCTTTTTCCAGCCCCTTTGTCTTCTGAATGAATTGGGGCTACTGATTTTTCTTTTTTAATTTATCTGTATCCTACTACTTTGCTAGAAGGTGTTTACCAGCTGTAGGTTCCTGATAGAGTTTTTGGTGTCACTTATGGAAACTATCATATACCTGCAAATAGGGAGCAGTTTGACTACTTCTTTCCAGTTTAGATCCCCTTGGTGTCCTTTGTATTATAGCTTTAGCTATAACTTCAAACATGATATTGAAAAGATACTGTTAGAGATGCAGCCTTGTCTTGTACTAGATTTTTAAGGGATCATTTAAGCTTCTCTCCATTCAGTTTGATGTGGCTGTGGGTTTATTGTATATTGCTCTACTTAAGGTATGTTCTTGTTATCCCTGATCTCTCCAAGACCTTTATCATGAAATAGTGTTGAATTATGTTGAAGTTTTTCAGAATCTAGGGACATTATCATATAGTTTTTCTTTTCAGTGTCTTTATATGGTAGATCTCGCTGATAGAATTTCATATGATATACCATCCCTGGAACCCAGGAATGAAGCCTATTTGGTCATGGTGGATGATTTCTCTGATGTGTTCTTGGATTTAGTTTGCCAGTATTTTATTGAGTATTTTTGCATCAATGTTCATCAGGGAAAATGGTCTGTAGTTTTCTTTCTTAGTTATGTTTTTGTGTGGCTTGAGTAACAAGGTGATTGTGGCCTCATTAACTGTGTTTGGTAATAAAACTTCTGTTTCTATTGTGTGGAACAATTTGAAGAGTATTGGTATTAGCTTTTCCTTGAATTACTGGTAGAATTCTGTACTGAAGCCATCTGGCCCTGGGCTTTTTTTGGTTGGAAGGCTTTTGATGACTGTTTCTATTTTGTTGGGGGGTATAGATCTATTAACTTGTTTCTCTGTTCATGATTTAATTTTAGTAAGTGATACTTATACAGAAATTTGCTTAAACCCTTTGATTTTCAAATGTTATGGAGTACAGGTTTTCAAGCATGACCTGAAAATTGTCTGGATTTCTTCTGTGTGTCTGTTGTTGTATCCCCTTTTCGTTTCTGATGTTGTTAATTTGCCTGTTCTCTCTCTGCTTTTCATTAGTTTGGACAAGGGTGTGTCTATCTTGATGATTTTTTAACCAATTCTTTGTTGCATTAATTTTTTGGATTTTTTTCCTGGTTTCTATTCTATTGATTATTTCCTGGACTCTACAACTCCGAGAATTAAGGTTGGAAGTTTTTTGTTCTAAGGCTTTAGGTTGGGCTGTTAATTCTCTAATATGAATATCACTGTTTCTTCATATGGGCATGTAGTCTGCAATGAACTTCCCCCAATAAAACTGCTTTCACTGTGTCCCATAAGTTCGGGCATGTTGGGTCCTCATTCTCATTGAATTTTTAGATAATCCTTAATTTCTTTCTTTATTTCTTTTTTGACCCAGGTGTGGTTGGACCCAGACTCACCTCTGGTAAAGGCCTGGTGAAGGTGGGCTGATAGTTAGGATGTTTCTGAGATAGGCAGATCCTAACTGAAGCAGCACCTCACCAGCTGATGCCTCTTGCTTAGAGGCCCTGCTATGGGAGTCAAGGGATCCAGCCTGAAGGAACTCAGAGTAGCCCCATGTGGATAGGTTTATCTCTGGGAGGTGCCTGGAGCTCCAGCAGGGGACCTGTGGTGGGGGTCAGAACGCAAAGGGATGGAAATTACAGGTGATCCAACATCGATTGGCAGGTCTAGTGTGCTCAGGGTAACTTCAGGAAGTTCCCTGTAGATGGCAACCCAGTGCCCTTTCTTTTACAAATGTGGGTGCCCAGACTGATAGCTCGGAAGCCAGCATGGGACTGACTCAGGCATCCCTGAATATTGGTCTCAGCCAGGACTGAGCAATCTAAGGGACCTCAGACAGTGGAGCCAGGATGTATCCCTGGTGCACAAAAGGACCTTGCAAACACATCCCCATGGAGGGATAACTGCCTTAATCTAGAGACAGGAGAGAAGCCATAGTCCCTAATTCATATGACCTGTCAGATATACACAGCCCCTGCTGGATGGCAGTCCCCTACATATGGAATTGGGGTCGGGGTTTGGAGAGGAGGGTGGTTAGAGTGCATGTGAGAGGGCAGAGAGGGTAAAGGGAAGGAGGGAGGGAAGGAGGAAGGAGGGAGGGAAGGAAGGAGGGAGGGTGAGTGAACTGGGATCGACATGTAAAATAATAAATTAAATTAAAAAAAAAGCTTGGACTCCAAAATTTAAGTTGAAGGACAAGTTACTGGGGAAAGGATTTCTATCTTGTTTCCACAGAAAATGAAAAGATGTGGATTCCTTCCAGACTAATGTGGTTTGATCATGCCAGAATGCCTGAAACAGAGTACAAGTTGATCCTACATTCAAAACAGCTGGACAAAGCAGTCTTACAGACTACAGCCAGGATTTTGAATCTTCTTTGAACCCCTCATGACAGCGCCCCTTACTAGCAGGAAGTATTTTGGAAAGAACGACACCCAAATTCTCAAATGTTTTGTATAAATGTTTGTTTTCATTTAATTGGACTTTGTTATATAAAATAAAGTAAAAAAAAATAAATGTGGGTGCCTTTTTATTGGGGCCATAGATGTTCAGAATTGACACTTTATCTTGATGGATTTTACCTGTGATGAATAAGAAATGATGGTAAATGATACTCAGAATGTTTCCCGTGTGAGTCCAGGATATCAAGGACAGCTTTCCTTGTGAATATTGGATATACAGAACTTTGTCTTATGTTAGTGCATGGCAATAAACACATCTACCCATGCTTGCTACCCATGTGCATGCCATCTATTAACATGATACATAAGACTTATTACCACATAGATCCAGGATATCCTTGAATGTTTATCATGACAATATATGACAGCTAGGATTTTGCCCCATGCATGCATAGTGAAGCCCATGCAGGTATATGATATGTAATAGTTCTTCACATTCAGGTACCACATATTCAGGATGTCCTCCTATTCAGATGCATGATATCCAGTACTGCCTCAGATGCACATAAATGATATCTAGGACTACTACTACATTAGATACAACATATCCACAATTGGATTTTGTTAAATTCTTTTAATTTTTAATTTACATATTGTTTCCAATTCCCTCTCCTCCCCAACTACCTCTTTCCGCTCTCCCATACCCCAAACTATCCTCCCCCTCTCTCCCCCCAATTCACGTGTAGGGTGATGCCTTCCAGAAGGGTTCATCTAAAATGTCAAATCATTTAGGGTACAATGTAGGACTTTCCTCCTACCTCTACATTACTGGAGTATCCCTTCATGGGGTATGTGCTACAAAGTCCTTTTTGTACATCCAGGTTCCATTGTCCAAGGTCCCTTAGACATCCCAGGCCTTCTAACTGAGACCCATATACAAGGGGTCTGAATTAATACAATGCTGGATTTGCAGGTATCATTCAGGGGATGCATTAGCTCCTCCTTGTTCAGGTCAGCTGTCTCTACATGTTTCTGTAGTCTGCTTCTGTCCTCCCTCTCTGCATCTGGATCCAATTCGCTAACGGTATAGAGTGGGTGTTTGCTTCTATTTCCATCAGCTACTATATGAGGGCTCCATGATGCTAGATAAGTTAGTTCTCAATCTCATTATCAGGGAAGGACATTTAGGGTAGCCTTTCCACTGGTGCACAAATTGTTAGTTGAGATCAGACTTGTAGATCTCTGGACATTTCTCTAGGTTCAGTTTTCTCATCAAACCTATAAAAGCTACCTCTTTTTCTCTCTCTCTCTCTCCCCCTCTGTCTGTCTGTCTGTCTTCTCTCATCTATTCCTACCCCAACTCAATCTCCCTAGTCCCAGGTGCTTTCCTCTCCTCCCCTTCTCTTTCTCTGAGCTTCTTCTCCAGTCACTGCACCCCTACAACTCCCAATATGCTAAGGAGATCTTGTCCCTTTCCCCTTCTGTGGAGGACCTTATGTGAATCTCTTAGTGTCCTACTTGAATCTTAGTTTCTCTGGTGGTGTGAATTATAGTGTGATGATCCTTTCTTCTATGTCTAAAATCCATATATGAGTGAGTACATGCCATGTTCCACTTTCAGTAGTGAGTTATCTCATTTAGTTTGATTCAAGCAAGTTCCATCCATTGGCATGAAAATTTCAAGATTCCGTTGATTTTTTTTTTCCTGCCAAGTAGTATTTCATTGAGTAGATGTGCCACATCTTCTTTATCCATTCTTCAGTTAAGGGGCATCTCAGTTGCTTCCAGGTACTTGATTTTACAAATAATGCTACTAGGAATATAGTTGAACATATGTCTTTGCGGCACGGATGTGGATCATTTGGTTATATGGCTAAGAAGAGGATTACAAGGTCCTGTAGTAGATTGGTCCCAGTTTCATGAGAAAACAACATACTGAACTCCAAATGGCTGTACGAGTTTGCACTCCCACCATCAGCAGTGGAGGAGGATTCCCCTTTCTCCACATCCTCTCCAGCATAAGCTGTTATTGGTGTTTCTAACTTTAGCCATTTTGGCAGGAGTATGATAGTATCTCAGAGCTTTCTTGATTTCCATTCCCCTGATAGCTAAGGATGTTAAGAACTTTCTTTAATGTCTTTCAGCCTTATTGATTTACTCTATTGAGAATTTTCTATTCAGTTCTCCACCCCATGTTTCATAAGATTATTTGGTATTTTGGTGACTAGTTTCTTGAGTTCTTTGTATATTTCAGAGATCAGCCTTCTGTCAGATGTAGGATTGGTGAATATCTTTTCCCAGTCTGTGGGCTGCCATTTGGTTATGTCAACTCTGTCCTATGCCTTACAGAAGCTTCTCAGTTTCAGAAGGTCCCATTTATTAATTGTATATCTCAATGTCTCTGCTACTGGAATTATGTTCAGGTAGAAGTCTCCTGTACCAATTTGTTCAAGGGTACCACCCACATTCTTTTCTAAGAGGTTCAGTGTGGTTGGATTAATGTTGATATCTTTGATCCATTTGGCCCTGAGTGTTGTGCATGGCCATAGACATGGGTCAATCTGCAGTCTAATACACACCATCATCCAGATGTGCCAGCACAAATTTTTGAAGATGCTTTCATCCTCCCATTGTATGCTTTTAGTGATGTCAAAAAAAAATCAGATATTCATCACATTGTGGGTTAATGTCAGGATTTCAGTTTTAATTCCAATTGTCTACCTATTTTTGTTGCAATACCAGGCTGTTTTCAAAATGTGGCTCTGTATAGTACAGTTAAATTCGGGGACTGTGATGACTCCTGAGTTCCTTTTATTGTACAAGGTTGTTTTGTATATTTTTAGTCTTCTTTTGCTTTTCCTTATAAAGTAGGTTATTATCCTTTCAAGGTCACTGAACAATTGTGCTGGGATTTAATGGGGATTGCATTGAATATGAGATTGCTTTTTGGCAAGATTGCCATTTTTACTATGTCTTTGATCCTATCTATCCCTAGAGCATGGGAGACCTTTTCATTTTCGGTATCTTCTCTAATTTCTTTCTTTAAAGACACAAACTTCTTGCTATATATGTCTTCCACTTGTTTGGTAAGCTTTACCCTAAGATACTTTGTTGTTTGTGGCTATTTTAAAAGTTAGATGTTTCTCTGAATTCTTTCTCAGCCTCATTGTCATCTGTATATATAGGCTACTGATTTTTTTTTTTGAGTTTTTCTTGTATCCTGCTAGTTTTTCTGAAGGAGTTTTTTTTTTGCAGTAGATATTCCTAGTAGGTTTTTTTTTGATCACATATGTAAACTATCATTTCATCTGCAAATAGTGAGAGTTTGAGTACTTTTCAATTTGGATCCCCTTGATCTCATTTTGTTGTCTTATATCTTTAGTTATATCTTCAAGTATGATATTGAAGAGATATGGAGAGAGAGAAGGGCAGACTTGTCTGTTCCTGGTTTTATAGGAATCACCTTTAAGCTTTACATTCAGTTTTATGTTGGCTATTGGCTTACTGTATTTGTTATTATTATGTTGATGTATGTTCCTGTTATCCTGATCTCTCCAAGACCTTTATCATTAAAGTGTGTTGAATTTTGATGAAGGGTTTTCTGCATAGGGAGATGATCATATGGTTTTCTTTTTCAGTTTGTTTATGTGATGGATCACATTGATAGATTCATACATTGAACCATCATTTCAACACAGGGATGAAGCCTACTTGTTCATGGTGGATGATTTCTCTGATGTGTTCTTGAAAACAGTTTTCAAGTATTTTATTGATTATTTTTGCATCAATGTTCATGAAGGATATTGGTCAGTAATTTTGATTTTTATTTATTCTTTCTTTTGTGTGGCTTGGGTACCAAAGAAATGTGGCCTCATAAAAAAAAAAAAGAGTTTGGTAATGAACCTTCTGTTTCCTTTATTGTAATAAATTAAGGAGTATTGGTCTTTAGCTCTTCCTCGAATTTCTGGTTGAATTCTGCACCTAAACTATCGGGCCTTAGGCTTCTTCTTTTTTTGAGCTTTTTTTTTTTTTTTTGTGAGGCTTTTGATCACTTCTTCTATCTCATTTATGGTTATAGGTCAATATAAATTTGCTTATCTGTCCTTGGTTTAATTTTTAGTAAGTGATAGTTACCCATTTGAATTTTCAAAATGTGGGGAGTACAGTTTTTCAAAATATGACCTGAAATTCTTCTGTATTTCCTCAGTGTTCATTGTTATGTCCCCCTTCCCTTCTGAGTCTGTTAATTGGCTTGTTCTCTCTCTGCTCCTTTGTTAGTTTTAACTAAAGTTTTTTATATCTGGTTATTTTTTCTTGAAACACAAACTCTTTTTTGTATTGATTTTTTTTTTTATTGTTTTCCTGGTTTCTACTTTATTGATTTCAGCCCTCGAATTGATTATTTTCCCTGGTGTCTACTCCTCTTTGGTGAGTGGTGTGGGTTTGCTTCTTTTTGTTCTAAGATTTCAATTGTGCCACGTTAATTCTCTAATGAGTGTCTCCCATGTTCTTCATATGGGCACTCAAGGCAATGAACTTCCTTCCTAGCACTACTGTCAAAGTGTCCAATAAGTTTGGGTATGATGTATTCTCATTCTCATTGAATTTATTAAGTCCTCAATTTCTTTCTTTATATCATCTTGAACCAGCTTTGGTGCAATTGCTCATTGTTCATGTTCGACGAGTTTGTACAGTTTCTGCAATTTGTGTTGTTGTTGAATTTTCAACTTTAATCATGTTTGATAATATACAGGGGACTATTCCAATTTCTTTTGTATCTGTTGAGGTTTGTTATGTTGCCAAATATATGGTTGACTTTAGAGAAGGTTCCATGTGGAGCAGAAAAGAATGCATATTCTTTTGTGCTTGGATAGAATGTTCTGTAGATGTCTGTTAAACCCAATTGAGACATATCTTCTGTTAGTTCTTTGTTTCTTTATTATGTTTCTCACTGGTGATCCTGTCTAAGTGTTCAGAATTTGGTGTTAAAGTCTTCCACTGTGAGTGTGTTAGGTTTTTTTTTATTTAATTTTATATAACAAATTCCAATTAAATGAAAACAAATATTTATACACAATATTTGGGGGAATTTTGGCATGAATTCTTTCCAAACTACTTCCTGCTGGTAAGGACACTGTCTTGGGGATTCAAGAAGATTCAGATATCCTGGCTGTAATCTGTAGGGCTGTTTTGTCCAGCTGTTTTGAATGTATGATTAGCTTGTACTTTGTTTCAGGCTGTCTGCGGATTAAACCACATTAGTCAGGAAGGAATCCACATCTTTTCATTTTCTGTGAAAAACAAAAATAGAAATCCTTTTCCCCAGTAACTTGTCCTTCAACTTAAATTTTGGAGTCGAAGCATTTTTTAATTTAATTTATTATGTTACATGTCGATCCCAGTTCTCTCCCTCCCTCCTCCCCCCCCAGCCCTCCCTTCCTCCTCCTCCCTCCCCTTTTTACCCTCTCTCCCCTCTCACATGTAATCTAAACCCCCTCCCCTCCCATATTCAACAAAATCTTTGAGGAAAGCTTTCCAAATCTGAAAAAAGAACATGCCTATGAAATTACAAGAAGCATCCCAAACACCAAATAGGCTGGATCAAAGAAAAAGACCCCTCGACAAATAATAATCAAAACACCTAGCATACAGAATAAAGAAAGAATATTAAGAGCAGTAAAGGAAAAAGGACAGGTAACATATAAAAGGCAGACCTATCAAAATTACACCTGACTTCCCCATGGAAACCCTCAAGGCCAGAAAGGTCCAGGATAGATGTTCTAAAATATTAAGAGAACACAGATGCCAGCCTAGGCTACAATGTCCAGCAAAACTCTCAATCAATATAAATGGAGAGAACAAGATATTTAATGACAAAACCAGATTTTCCCAATATGTATCTACAAATCCAGCCCTACAGAAAGTATTGGAAGGAAAACTCCAACCCAAGGAAGGTAACTAAAATCCACAAAAATGTAGGCAACAGATAATCCAACTATACCAGAAACCAAGGGTGAAGCAGAACAAATGTATTCACAATACCACTGCCAACAACAAACCTAAATCAAACAAACATCAACAATCAATTTTTCTTACTCACCCTCAATATTAATGGTCTTAACTCATCTATAAAAAGACACAGGCTAAACAGAATGGATGCAAAGACAGAATCCATCTTTCTGCTGCATACAAGAAACACACCTTAGATTCAAAGATAGACATTACCTCAGGGTAAAGGGTTGGGAAAAGATTTTCCAATCAAATGGAAATAAGAAGCAAGCAGGCATAGCTATCCTAATATCTAACATTTTAGACTTCAAACCAAAATTAGTTAAAAGATGAAGTCGGTCACTTCATATTCATATTCATCTCAGGAGTGTGTTAGGTTTTATATGAGCTTTGAGTTTTGGGAGCATTTCTTTCATGAATGTGAGTGCCTTAAAATTGGTGCATAGATTTCAGAATTGAGATTTTGTGCTTAGTTATTGAAGATGGAGGTTTCTGTCCTCCCACGTGATGCCTCCAGGTCCCACCACCCTTCAGCCCCTAAGAAGCACACAGACACTATATTAGCTATAAAAATGTTGGCTGAAGACAAGGGCTTCTTACTGGCTGGTTCTCTCTTAATTTTAACCAATAACTACTTACCTATGTATTCCTACAAGATGTTATCTTACAAAAGAATGCCAGGTGCATCCTACCTTCCCCGTCATTATATGGTATCACTTTCCATGGCACCTCAATCTGCCTTCCTAACCCAGCCTTCTCAGGGCCTGGCAGTTCTTCTGCCTATGCTTTCTGCCTGGCTATCGACCAAACAGTGTTTTATTTGCCAATCAATAAGACAAGCATATATATATATATATATATATATATATATATATATATACACATATATATGATATTCCCATCATTTCCTCTTTTCTGTTTAAATAAAAACTAAAGTTTTAACTTTAACAAGTAAAAATTATATATAAAAACACTTATCCCGGAAGAACTTTAACTAATAATGTTGAGTAGATTAATTTTGGCAAACTTTGGCAAAATAAAGAAAAAAATTCTATATCTTATCTTTTTGAGTCTAAAGTTCCATATGTAACTTATCACTTATCATAACTAAAGAAATCCATAAACATAACTATCTGCCTTCAAATGAATCAAAGACCTCAAAGATTAACATATAATGTCCATAAATGAATGAGACATCTAGATGCCTGGACAGTAACCAAAGTTCTTTTATAATGTTGGGGCATCTCTGTTCAGCCCACAGGCCATTGTGTGTTGGCACACTTCTCAGTGAAGCAGGAATTTTTAAACTGTCCACCTGTATTGGCAGTTTGTCAGTCACTTTACTTGAGTTCTGCAGAATATCTAGCAGACTCTTACATGAAGAATCCTGAAGGACTATCCCATTTTGTTTTGCCAAATTCAGCAGCCACTTTCCTGTTGGTTTTGCATGTCCAGGTTATACAGCATTCAGTCAAACAGTCCAGGAAAAAGAAATTTCTTGCCAAATGACTATTATCTGCCATGTTGAAGGAAAACTCTATAATGAGTTTCTTCAATGCATATATAACACTCTGACAAAATTGGTGTTCCCTGGAGCAGCTGTGCAATAAAAAACTCTAATAAATTATTTTAAATGTCATATTCTGTAGGTCTTTGAAAGGTTTAAAGTATATTTGGCATTTGAAATATATCTCTACATACGTAGAAAACCTAACATTATTATAAGTTTTTATTATCATAGGTGACTATCTATAGCCTACATATAATTATACACACACACACACACACACACACACACACACACACACACATATATATATATATATATTCTTATATTCTTATTTTACATATCAATCCCAGTTCACTCTTCCTCCCATGTCCCCCGATGCCTGCTCCTGTCCCATTCCCCTTCCACTCCACAGGGAGTGTGATGCATTCCAGGAGGGATCATCAAAATCTCTAAGTCATGTGGAGTAGAATCTATGCCTGCCCTCTGGCCTTTAAGCTAAGGAAGTATTCCTCCATGCAGAATGTGCTCCCAAAGTCCTTTTGTACATCAGAGATACATCCAGGTTTAACTTTCAGAGGTTACTTACACTGCCTAGGCCTTCTAACTGAGATGCATATTCAGGAGTTATGAGTTGATCTGATGCTTGTTTCCCACCTATCAGTCTGGGAGTATATGAGCTACCCCTTCTTCAGGTCAGCTGTCTCTATGGGTTTCTGTATCCAGGAGATCAGCTAAGTGTTTAGCTCTGGATGTCTGCTTCTATTCCCATTGGCTACTATATGAGGGTTCTATGATGGCATATTAGTTAGTTATCAATGTCATTATCAGGGAAGGGCATTTAAGGTAGCCCTTCCATCTTTGCTCAGATTGTTAGTTGGAGTCATCCTTGTAGGTCTCTGGACATTTCTGTAGAGTCACTTTTCTCTTCAAATCTATAAGCATTCCTTCTATTATGGTATATCTTTTTGCTCTCTGTTTTTGACCACCTGACTCAACATTCCTGGTCCCACAAGTTCTACTCTTCTCCACTTCTCTTTATCCTAATGCCCTCTCCAGTCACTGTCACCCCACTCCCAATATGCTCAGAAAAACTTGTTCCTTTACCCTTCTGTGAGGCACCTTGTATGAAACTCTTAGAACCCTCCTTGTATCCTTGTTTCTCTGGCGGTGTGAATTATAGGCTGGTGGTCCTTTGCTCTATGCTTGAAATCCATGTATGAGTGAATACATACCATGTTACTCTTTTTGTGACAGGGTTATCTCACTCAAGATGGTTTCTGAAAGTTCTATTCCTTTGCCTCATTATTTCAAAATTCCATTGTGTTTATCTACTGAGTAGTATTCCATTGTGTAAATGTACCCAATCTTCTTTATCCATTCTTCAGTTGAGAGGCATCTTAGTTGCTTCCAGGTACTTGTTATTACAAAAAATGCTGCGATGAACATAGTTGAACATATGTCTTTGTTGCATGGATGTGGATATTTTGGGTATATGCCTAAGAGTGGAATTGCCAGGTCTTGAGGTAGACTAATTCCCATTTTCCTGAGGACCAGCCATACTGATCTCCAAAATGGCTGTACAAGTTTGCACTCCCACCTGCAATGGACTGGTGTTCCCCTTTCTCTACTTCCTCTCCAGGATAAGCTGTAATTGACATTTCTAAATTTAGCCATTCTGGCAGGAGTAAGATGGTATCTCAGAGTTGTTTTGATTTCCATTTACCTGATGGTGTGGATGTTGAACAGTTTCTTAAGTGTCTTTCAGCAATTTTGGATTCCTTTTTTTGAGAATTCTCTATTCATTACTGTATTCCACTTTTTAATATGGTTATTTGGTGTTTTGGAGACTAGTGTCTTGTTTTCTTTTATATTTTGGAGATCAGCCCTTTGTCAGACGTAGGATTTGTGAATTTGTTTTCCCAGTCTGTGGGATGTCATTTGGTGTTGTCAACTGTGCCCCTTTTCCCTTAAGCAAGGTTCTCAGTTTCAGGAGGTCCCATTTATTAGTTGTCCATATCAGTTTCTGTGCTTCTGGTATTATGTTCAGGAAGTGGCCTCTTGCACCAATTTGTTCAAGGGTACCTCTGACATTCTTTTCTAAGAAGTTCTAAGAGGTTCAGAGTCATGTTGAATTCTTTGATCCATTTGGACTTAACTTCTGCGCATAACAATAGACATGGGTCTATTTGCAGTCTTCTACAAACTATCATCCAGTTATTCCAGCACCATTTGTTGAAGATGCTTTGCTCCTTCTTTTGTATACTTTAGCTCTTTCATCAAACCCAGCTTTTAGTTGTGTGGGTTAATATCAGGATTTTCAATTCAATTCCATTGGTCTACCTGTGTATTTTTGTGCCAATACCAAGCTGTATTCAGGACTATAGCTCTAAAATAGAGATTGAACTCAGGGACTGTGATGCCTCCTGAATATCATTATTATACAGGGTTGTTTTTGCTATCCTGGGTCTTTTGTTTTTCTCTGTAAAATTTTGTATTGTCCTTTCAAGGTCAGTGAAGATTTGTGCTGGGAGCTTGATAGAGATTACATTGAATCTGCAGAATACTTTTGTCAAGGTTGCTATTTTTACTATGTTTTTCCTACCTAGTCAAGACTATGAGAGATCGTTCCATTTTCCATTATCTTTAATTTCTGTCCTTAATGACTCAAAGTTATTGTTATATAGGTCTTTCAATTGTTTTCTTATAATTTTCCAAATATATTTTATGTTTTGGTGGCTATTGTAAAGGGTGATGTTTCCTGATGTCTTTATCAGCACCCTTGTTGTCCTTTGTATATAAAAGGTTACCGGGGTTTGTTTTGGTTTGTCCATTAGCTCTTCTTGTATCCAGCCATTTCACTGAAGGTGTTAACAACTGCAGGAGTTTCCTGATAGAAATTTTGGAGTAACACACACACACACACACACACACACACACACACAATCTGAAAGTAGTGATTCTTTGACTGCTTCCTTTCCAATTTGTAAAATCTTGATTTCCTTTACTCCCATACTGCTCTAGCTAGAACATAAAAAACTGTATGTGTAGATATAAAGAGAGTGGGAGGATTGTCTTGTTCCTGATTTTAGTGGAATTGCTTTTAATTTCTCTACACTTAATTTTATGTTGGCTATAAGCTTGCTATAATTTGCCTTTATTATGTTCAGGTATATACCTTGTATCCATGATCTCTCTAAGACTTTTTATAATAAAGGTTATTATAATTTGTCAATGGCATTTTCAGCATCTTATGAGATAACTATGTATTTCCTTTCAGTGTGTCTCTATGGTGGATTTCATTGAGATAATTTCATGTACTGTGACATCCCTGCATCTCAGGGATGAATCCTATGTGATCATGAAGAATGATCTTTTTGCTGTAGTATTGGATACATTCTTCCAGTATTTCCTTCAGTATTTTTGTAGCAATACCATGAGGGAAACTCTATTGAAACTGAAAAGCTTCAGTTCATTAAAAGACACAGTCAATAGTATAAAATAGCAACCTAATGAATGTAGAAAGAGTTTCGAACTGCATCTCTGACATTGGGCTACTATCCAAAATATATGAAGAACTCAATAAACTAGACATTAAAAGCAATCCAATTAAAACCTGGGAACAGATGCAAACAGAGACTTCTCAACAGAAGAATCTTAAGTTGTTCAAAATCACTTAGTGGAAATATACATAATCGTTATAAAACAAATGACTGTGAGATTGCATACTACACCTTTCCAGAATGGCTTAGATCAAAATCAGAAGTGACAATTCATGTTGGCAAGGATCTGGAGCAAGGGGATCACCATCCATTGCTGATGGGAGTGCAAACTTGCATGGCAACTATGATAATCATATGGAAATTGCTCAGAAAATTGCAAATTAATCTCCCTTAATACACAGATATATCACTCCTGAGATAAACGCAAAGGACATTACATCCTACCACAAGGATACTTACTCAACTTTGTTCACAGTATTTTTTGTAATATCCAGAAACTGGAACCAACCTACATGCCACTCAACCAAAGAATGATAAAAAACTTGGTACATTTACACAGTGGCTTTTAAAAAATCATAAAATTTGAAGGCAAATGGAAGGAACTAGTGAAAAAAAATAATCCTGAGTGAGGTTAACCTAGACTAAAAAAAGACAAACATTGTTTTGTATTCAGTTAAAAGTGAACATTACTAGCAAAGGACAATCATGCTACAACTCACAGACCCAAGAGGCTAAGTAACAAAAGGAGGACTCAGCAATGGGGTCCCAGGAATCTTCCTGGGAGGAGGAAATAGAATAGAACTTTTGGAGATGGCAACAGGAGAAATCATGTGTGGTGGTGGGATAGAGAGATACTGAAAGATGACTGGAATTGAGGCACATTTAGGGGAGTGGTAGAAACCTAGTGTAATGGAAACTCCAGAGAATGGATGCAGGTGACCTTCCCAGTGTCTGCTACCAATGGTGGTTGGAGAGCCTGGACTGGACATCTTCTATAACCAGGCAAAGAGTCCTGTGGCTGTATTAGGACACTGACACAGACACAAAACCTTTGACTCAAGGACCATCTTGCACCTGCAAGATGTGCTATGGTACAAGAGTCACAGAATGTGTCGGAGTGGCCAGTCAATGAATGGTCCAATTTGACACCATGTCATGGAGAGGGATCCTGTGCCTGATATTACTTGGATAGCCAGAAATCAGAGTATGGATGTCTCAATGTCCTAGGATAAAGATCAAACAGGACCAAGAGAGAGAAATACACAGAGATAATAACAGAGTCAGAAAGAGACATACAGAGAGATGGGATCAATGGAAATTGGCTTTAATGGTACTAGCTATTCCAGTATAGATTTAGCCTAGGAGCCTATCATAATTATCATCAGAGAGGTTTCACCAAATAACTAATGGGAGCTGATGGAGAGACCAGAGCAAAACATTGGGTGGAGCTCAGGAATCTTACACATGAGGAGGAGGACAAAGAAAATAATCCATAGACACAAATAACTAGAATCATAGATTTTCTAAGAGACAGAATTATCAATCAGGGAGGCTAGGGCTGACAAAGAGTCTCTTCATATATGTTATGTTTGTACATCTTGGTGTTGCAGGATTACTAACAGTGAAACAAGGCTTATCTATGACTCTTTTGCCTGCTTTTGGAATTTTTCCTCCTATTAGGTTGTTCCTTAATGTGATGGTCTTATGTCTAGACTTGTAGAAACTTAACCCATGCCATGTTTTGTGAATATCCATGGAAACCTGTCCTTTCCTGAAGGAAAAGATGATGAGTGGTAGAGGGATAGGAGGAGAAAGGGAGGTGAAATTGCAATCAGGATATCATGTATGAGGTAAAAATAAAGAGAAAATCAAATAGTGCTTAAAGAAGGGGATATATTCCTATTGCTGGACAGTAGAATCCAGATGCTAGAAGGGGAATGAGTAACCAAACATAACCTAAATATTTACACTCCATGAAGATACATGGACCTGATAAATGCCAATGCTCTGGAGTCTTAGAACAAAATAAACATAGATATACAGGAAACAGTTACCTACAGAAAGTCTAGCTTTTGTGAGGGAGCATTTAAATGATGGGGAACCATTGAAGCCCCAAATCAAGTTTAGGAGAATGATGTTACTGAAGAGAGTTCTTGATTGGTAACCATCAGGAGCGTGGTGTGTTCCCCCTAGTGGTTTGTATCTGGTATACAGTGGCAGTTCCATGATTCTTAAGACAGAGTAAAGGAAGATGTGAAGCAATCATTTAAGTTCTACACGAGATATATTTCTTCCCTATATTATTATTTATGGTTTCCTATTATCCTGGTGGTAAAAGGTATATTATTTGGGTGAGAAGATCTGCCTCAATCCCATCCCCATTAGAGCTACCACATCCCTCTCCTTCCTTGTGCTTCACTTTTGAAACTACAGAAAATATTTTAGTGATAGGATTATGAACATCACTATTTTTGAATAATCTATTATGCTACATGGACTCAAAGAAGTGTTTCATAGCTCTTAATAGTAGATATATGCTCATCAATAGTCAAATTTATATTCTGGTTCCAGCTATAAGCTGAGTGTTGGGTACAAAGTTAATTGAGGTGGTTAAGTTTGATGGAGTTTCAGATCACATAGGAGATGTGGTAGTTTGAATGAGAATGCCCACCATAGGCTCATATGTTTTAATACTTTGTCTAAAGTTAGTGGAACTGTTTGGAAGAAAGCAGGTCTGACCTTGTTGCAGGAACTGTAGCCTTGTAGGAGAGCTGTATCACTGGGGCAGGACTTGAAAGTTTAAAAGCAGCCACACAGTTACTTCAAACTTATGGATCCAAGATAGAAGTACTAAGGTGCTACTCCACTGTCAAAACAAACATACCTTATACTTACTGCATATGTGAGAGTCATGGACTCACCATCTAAATTAGTAAGCCCCAAATAAACTCTTTATTCTGTGAGTTGCGGTCAAGGTGTATCATTTTGGTATAGAACAGCAACTAAGCAGGAATATACTTCTCTACAAAAACTATGAGTCTATTTTAAGGTGTTTAACTAAAATAGGAAGGTCTATCTAGAATGCAAAAGGTACCATTCCTTTATCTATGTTAAGTTGAAAAAAGGGTAAATAAAGTAAGTAAATTCCAAGAATCACACTTCTCTCGATCCCTGACTATGGACACAATAAGAGCTACCATAGTCTGACTATCACATCCTTCCTTCCATCATGAACTGTAAAGTAATATGTACTGAAACAAACCATAACTTAATTTTCTTTGCAAAGATATTTTTTTTACAATAATTAAAAAAATTAATTATTTTCATAGGATCCCTGAGCCTAGAATTTCATATCTGTGTAAGGAAAATAGCAATTTTAAAAGTATATTATTGTTATTAAAATTATCAGTGGAGAGAAAAGCACTTACAATGGTATTTGGTAAACAATAAAACCTAGATGCAAGAAACAGGTGCTTGGAGGTAAGTATGCATTTTGTTTCACCTAGGAGATAGATTATTACTCCTCTGTATATCTGCTTGTCATGGGATGATGTTTTTTATGGGGCTATTCATTTCTCACATGATGGTTCATATATATTATGACCATAAGAGTTCAAGAAAATTCACATCGAAACTGGCACTTTGCCTTAATCTCAATGATGTATGAAGGAATGTATTTTCTTGGAGAAGAAAGGGTAGATAAGGTCTTAGGGAAGCAGGATTTTCAGGCTATAAGTACCAAGAAAGAGGATGTGAGTATAACAGCAGGAAGCAAACCATGTATTCTCTTCCAGCATTGGCATATTTTTTTTTTACATAACTCAGATGAGAGAGCCAGACAAATTGAGTCCGTGGTGATATCAGCCCAGTGCATAGACATACAATATGAGTCACCAGGATGGGTACATAGTGGTTTTTCTTAAGAGCTTTCAAAAAGAGAATAAGGAGACAGCATAAAAAAGCTCCTAATGGGAAAGAAGGTCCAGATACTATCGGTGCTGCCCCACCAGGGTCTGTAGGATCACTATTTACCTGGGTCTCGCAGGGTTATGATCTGTGTTACAGTCAGTAACCATCAGACCTCCCACATATAAATGTTAGTTGTTACTAAGATTATGATTTCATTCGCTAAATTGTTTACCTTTCCCACTTAGAAGGCATTTCTTCTTCTTCTTTTATTTGGCTTCTTCTTCTTTTCTTCTTCTTCTTTTTCTTAACTTGTTCAGGCATTAGTGGAATTACTTGTTCAGGCATTAGTGGTGTTTGGCTTGTTATTGCATTTGTTGTGGTAATGTGATGTTTTACTTAAAGGAATATATAGAATGTGGAGCTGGGAGTATAGTTCAGAGTGCTTGCTAAGTGTGTATGAGGTTTTAAGTTCAGTTTCCAGTAACATAAAACAACAACACCAAAACTCGAAATGCAGGGTAAATGGGATGCTAAAGGCACTCAGTCTCTACTAAACAAAAAGACCTGACTTTATGTCCCAGAAATCACATGAAAGATTGACTACCAATGAGTCAATAACCTCCACAACTGCTTGTTGGTCGCAGGTACACACAAGCCCCTATAATAAAGAAAATATTAAAATGTTGAAGAATGAAATGGTGAAACAAGACAAGAGATCCAAAAGGAAAACCAAAATAAAATAATCACAAACAGTGCAGACGTTTGTAGTTAATACGAGTGTTAGAATTTAAGGTCAGTTGGCTTCCAGACCACCCATGAATAGAAAGAGAATGGCGTTTAAGGGGATTTACAAAGTGGTTCTAGGCTGTAAAATGAATCTCTTCCATGGCTCCCAAGGTAGCAAAACACCATTTGCAACTCTCACTAAATATCTTTTAATTAGTTCAATAGTCTTTCCAATCTAACTCCTGAGTGCAGGGTTAGGGTCCACGACCACTCCCAGGGTTATTTGGTGATACATGGGCCCATGGAGGAATCCCCACATTAAATTATAACCCTCTAATCCATCAACTTGAAGTAAGGCCAGAGCATGAGATTTTCATTGGATTCCCATGGTTCTTATAAACTTTGTGTACTAGTCAGATTCTAAGATCCAACACAGAACCCCATTACAACTGTAAAGCTCTTGCATTCCCCGCGTGTGAGTGTCACGCTCTGTCTCACTCTAATCTCTACAGAAAATTCTACCCATTACAGAATGAGGTAGTCTCCTAACCTCATTATAAATATTTCTTGGTTGCTTCAAAACCCAATAGATCCTTATTGTGTACATTACCATCTTCAAAACAGGCATGTGTTTTACTTCACAGGTGGTCCTAAGAGGCCTTGACAGATGCTTTTGAAGATCTGTAGGTGTAATGAGTAGTAAAAGGAAATGAGTGAGGCAGACAGAGCATCAAGTTCTCTCAGTCAGTGTTATGTAAGAGATGGTTCCAATCAAAATTTGGACAAAAATAAACCACTTTGATTGTTTTTATAGTGTACTGTGTTATAACAACAAGACAAGCAGAAAATAAAATAGTTGTCAGGAAAGATGTTTGTGGTCAAACATGATTTAAAGACTGAGGTAACTAAATGAAATGAATTCAGCGCCTTTAGTGTAGGATTTGTCAGCAAGTGTGTACTGCTAATATACCTTCAAGTGTCCTGAAGGGGAGGAAAAGGAGAAGCTTATACAGAATTTTCTCTTTCTTATTTGATTTAAGACTTCTCGAGACTAGGGATCCAGAAGGAATGTGTTAATACTGAGTTGGCAAGTATTCTCTATCTTTATGCATCTCTATACCACTCAGCAGAGATCCTGATACAGGTAGAATGTCAATAAGGCCTGAAATAGGGGATGTAATTGTACAACATATGGGTTACTAGATTAAGAATTAACTAAATTTGTCCTTAAAGATTTCACATACACTCTGCACAACATCCCTTTACCACTCAAAACAAGAATTTTCTAGATCTCAGTAATCTTCAAAACATTGGTATGTCTCAACCCACTTGAGAACTAAAGCTTTTCCTCTGCCTCTCTTGATTCTGTCACTTACCTCCAGATACAAGTGTTGTTTAGCTGCCTGGCAACCCAGTGATGGAGAGTGATAATGCCCAGAGGAGCAATGAATGAATGGTGTGATATTCTCTCTAGTCATGGTTGAGTAGCTACAGCTTCAGAACCTGAAGTACAAAATTAATAACTATGCCTATCATGAACATGCTTTTTACCACACTGCTATAAAAGAGAGCTCAACATGAAAGGGAAGGAAAAGAGCTTCCATCTTCAAAGATATAAAAACTTCTACAATGTGAGAATAATATGCCCAATCTTGCCTACCCACCAGCAAGTAATTCTATCAAGGCTCCAACAAACAGGGTATGTTTTCATATTAACAATCAGGAGATAGCCTTGAAATTGCCATTCCCTGTGTTCCACCTGTCATTCAATGTATAGCACAACTTCCGTATTATATAGAGAGGGCCACATATTTGACACTATAGATCTTCATGCCCCCTCCATAACGGGCAGACCTACGAGATCAATAGATTAAGTCAACATCCAAGAGCAGTCCTTTTGAAATAGTAGTGGGTTTATGTTGGAGTTTTCTTAGGCTGACACCCAGATCCCAAATAAAGATAAGGGAGACTTATACTTATGAATGCTTAGCCTTAACTTAGGCTACCTTTCTTGCTAGCTCTTAGAACTTCATTTAACATGTTTCTCTTCATCTACCCACTTTCCAAAGGGTTTTTTACTTTTCTTTCCTTCCTGTATGTTCTCCATTCACTGCATTTTCTATGTCTGGCTAGCTGGTGGCTACCTGGTTGGATAGCCCACCCCAAGCATCTCCTTCTCTTTCTCCCTTGTTCTCTCCCAAGCCTATATTCCTCCTCTTATTTATTCTCTCTACCCACCATTCCCACCTATTCCTCTACAGCCAAGATATTGGCACTTTCATCTTTTATTAAACAAATCTGATGCCTTAGGCCGGCAAGGAAAACAGCAACACATATTTGCAAAATTAAAAAAATGCAGCACAAACAAAAAGCAACACATCTTTACATAGTTAAAGAAATATTTCCAAATATTTTCTTTTTCACACTAAAAAGAGAAAAGTTGTAACTGTAACATAGTAAGTCTATATACAATAAACAAAATTATCAAGTAAAATTCTATCTAAAATACCCATGCCATTTGTATTTGGCAGGGTCAGAGCTAATACACCATTATGTATTATATCTTGCACTTTTGAAGTTCTGTGCCTAAGTTATTCTCAGCTCTGTGACAGCTGTACTTATGCTTTTAAGCATTTAACTGAGAACTTCCCCAACTCTCCCAGCTTTGAGAAGATATTTCCGGTTGTTGTAGGCAAGTCTACTTAGTTTGCTGTTTCTACTTACTGTGTTAACTCAAGTGCTCCCTATACCACAGGGTTATTAAGTGGTCCCTACCTGCTTTGTTTTGTTTTGCTTGTTGTTTGTTGGATTCTTGGCTATGTCTGGCCCTATGCACGAATTTTGGGCCCCAGGTTTGAACACCAAATGTAGCAGACTTTCACTTGGTCTACCAGATGCCTAGGCAGGCAAAGTGAAACAGCAACCTATCTTTATATAAATAAACAAATGCAGCATAAACAGAATCAACACATCTTTACATACTTAAATGTTGCACGAAAATGCAACACACATTCACATAGATAAATAATATTCTGCTTCCAATATCAGGGATCCCTTCTGAGACCATGTTGTGGGGGTCTTCAGAGTCAGTCCAATACTGCTGCAAATGCTTTCATTAGCTTCCTCTTCATTAGGACAGCTGTCTCTGTGGGTTTCTGAGCCATCATTCCCCATTTTCTTATCACTGCAGGGTGGGGGATGGGATGATAGGGATCTGGGTATGGGGGGAGGGAGGAAGGAAACTGGGGGGATAATTATGTAAAATAAGAAAAAATAAAAAATAAAACAAAAAAGTAATATTCTACAACATAAACAAATGTAACACACCTTTACATAGTTGAAGTAATATTCTGCCACATAAACAAATGTAACACTCATTAACATAATTAATGTAATATTCTACAACATAAAAAAGTAACATGTCTTTACATAGTTTAAGTAATATTCCACAACATGCTTTGATTTTGGCTGTGTAACATACAAGGGTGTGAATGAGTTTTCTGTGTCTCAGTTTCTTCATCTCAAGCTGCCACAGAGGAACTGAAAAGACCCTAGAGACTAAAGACAAGAACTGGTTCCTAAAGTCTCATGACTGGCGTGGTTATTGTTACTGTTTTTGTAGTAACAAACACCATAAATGTGGAAAAGGCTGGGATTCAATTCTAGGTCCCTGATCACACTAATGCAATGTTTTACCATGGATATGACTCTCATTTGAATGGAGAAACCATAAGAACATTTCTTTTTCCATGAACATTTATGAACCACTAATTGAGAATGTTGGGACTCACACATAAATCTTAGCTTGTATTTTACAGCAAAGCAGCACCTTGCCAGGCATCCTTGGGATGTTCCAGGCTCTAATAGCCAGATAGAACAGTTAATAGAAGAAAAAATTGTTTGTCTCTGGAACTTATTAACTGGGCTGTGTTCTCTCTCCGATTTGAGAATTAGAAAAGAAAAGTACACCTATGGAGAAATTGAACTGAAGGGAAAGGTGATTGTGACATATGCTGGACTTAAGCCTCTTGAAGTGTTCAAAAGGACCAGTGGACTGTCCACTCTATCACATTTGCTCTGCACAACACATAGGACTCGAAACATTCATTTCTCACTTCTCCTGAGTCCTACATGGAGGTCCCAGTGTGTCACAAATGACAGGGTATCAGGAACAATCTGTTAGTGCTGGTGACAAGTGATATATTACAAGTTAGAGATATCCAGCCCGAGTGCATCTCCCCCACAACTCATACACACACATACATACACACACACACACACACACACACACACACACACACTGCAGTGGCCTTGGATACACCCCAGGGAAGTCTTTAAGGAATGGTATACTTGGTCAAGAAACCCTCCTTTCATAGAGCAAGCATGGAGCAAGCCAGTACCTGTATATCAGAGGCCAAAAAACTTAGTGTTTCTTCTTCATTGTATCATAGTTTGAACATTTTCAGGTTCCCATTAAAGTTACTTCATTGTCATATGCAAATAAGAGAAATGGAAGATTTTGAAACTTTGATTATATGAATTATACTTTAATTATATCACTGTCATTGACATAACCTCATAACAAATTATGTTAAATGGATTAAGATAAAAGATTCTTGAAACCCACTTACAAAAATACACAGTAAGCTCCCTCCTTGCTGCCCTTGAAAATAATCATTAGTAGCATTTTTTTTGAAATATATTTATTTCAATTTACATCATATACTGGAAAATGATCTAATTCTTAGTGATACATATAAATCAACTGCATAATGTTCAGTGCTTTAAAGTATTCCAAATGCATGGACTGCTATTGTTTACTCATATACTCCACAGACCATGAGTAAAGACATAGTTTAAAATAATACTGTAAGGAAAGTGTGTAGCCTGTGTCTGCATATTTCAGCACATCACAGGCACTGCCACATAAAGAGGTTCCTAAGGATAAAACAGAAAGATCATGTGATGCAAATATTTCCCTAGCTGACATGAGCTCAAATAGATCTTTATATGTGCTATTTTCATGGGGTTTTCTCCTGACAATTGTGTCCTAACATTCCAAAGAGGAAATGAGAGAAAATATTTTCTTAGTTAAATAATTCCACATGCCCAGGAACAGATACATACTAAAAATCATGTCAAAAGGGACATAAGTTTGTGTGAAAAAGAGAAAATTGGAATGGTGACCATAGCCCTAATCCAAAACACAAGCTCTGCAATCCTACAACAGAATCTGTGAGATCCCTTGAGAGTAGTAATATCCCTTTGATTAATAAAATAAATAAGAAACATTAGTAATTTGGAAATTTCTTGTGAATTAGGTATGTCCTATTGATGAAGAATGACACAGATTGACACAGAAGTGATATAGTAGTTAAAACTGGGAAGGAAAAATTCCTGAAAAGCATGAATTGAGAAAATTCCTCCTTTAGACTGGCCTGTAGGCAAGTCTGTGGGGGACTTTTGTTGACTGATGATTGCTCTGGGACATCTCAGCCCACTGTTGGCATTGTCATTCCTAGAGTAGCTTTGGGTTACATAAGAAAACAAGGTGAGCAATCCATGAGCGCAATCCAGTAAGCAGCCATCCTCTATGGATTCTGCTTCAGTTCCTGCCCTGAGTCCATCAGTGATGGACTGCAATGGGAAGTATAAGCCAAAATAATGCTCCCCTATAAAGTTGGTTTTGGTCATGATGTTTTAAACAGAAAATAAAAAAACTGACACAGAGCTTGTTTCTGGAGGAATATGTAAAGCTTGACAGAATAAACACCATGAGATAGGCAATGCCCCTAACTATAATATGATGGCTGAGGATTAGGATAAATAAGATAGTAATGATGACAATGTTATGATGAGTGCCATACCTTGAGCTATTCAACCTCATTGTCCTAATCAGGAAATCTATTCATTTTCTGAGCTTTAAATGATGAGGTATATGTTACTAATGTTGTTTTCTACCACTATTATTGTTATTATCATTATTATTTGTGTGTGTGTGTGTGTGTGTGTGTGTGTGTGTGTATGTGTGTGTGTGTGTGTGTGTGTGCATTTGCTCACAGGCCTGCAATTGTCTATAGAGGTCAGAATAGGGCATTGATTTCCAGGAGCTGAAAGTACATGCAGTTGTGTACCACCAGACATGGGTGCTAGGAAACAAACCCAGGTCCTCTGAAAGAGGGCAAAGCACTCTTAACCATTCATCCATCTCTCTAGCCCCATGACTGCTAGTCAGAGATATCAAGACATTGACAATTTAGATGCAAGAAAAGTAGAAAATATATGTAAAATACCCATTCCTTGCCAGGCTCAGTGTCATTAAAGTTATTTATTTTGCAGCTCTTATCCTCATAGCTATCTTGGACATATGTATTATTAGTACTCTTGGTGTAAGGCTTGCCACAGGCTGTATAATGATAATATAGCAGAACAAATATTCTGTGAAGATGGCATTTTTCCAAGGCTGCCTTAATGCCATTGCCTGTTTGCTTCTCTGTTTAGATGAGAAGAAAATATGTGCTTTCACTCATGCCAGCTTTTCCTCAGGCATATGTGTGCAGAGTTTAGGCTGGAAGGTAAAGGACATGTTTACAAGACTCTTTGCAGGGTCTCCATACCAAAGAACCTGGGGTATTTGTGTGTAAGTGGAAAGTAGGAAATGTTTAAATGCAACAGAAAGTATATCTGAAATTTAGCCTGCAAGCTGGCTCTAATTCAAATGTAGATACCACCAAGGGCCTGGTTCTTCCAGTCACTTCACATTTAAGAGTCACAATTCTAGAGCGAGATTTATAACTGTCCTAGTTTCCTTTCTGTTGCTAGTGTAAAACACTTTGACAAAAGAAAAAGGGTTTATTTTAGATCACAATTCTAGGCAATAGAATATCACTGTGGGGAAGTCACAGCAGAAAGAGCTTAAGACAGCTTTCCAAGTCTCATCCACAATCAAGAGCAGAGGAATGACAAAGCATGTGCTCACTTGCTTGTCTGCTTGCTTGTTGTGCTCAGCCCAAACTCTACACTTAGGTAGTTCATTACCCATTGTCTAGGTGCTAACCTAAATAGATGGATCTTCCTACATTAATTATTATACTCAAAACAATCCCCCACAGATATGCTAACAGACAAAGCCAATGTAGTCAATCCCTCATTGAGACTGCATTTTATGGTGACTCTGAGTTATGTCAAGTTGACAAAGTTAATTACACATCTTGATGACTTTATTTCACAGGTAAAGAACACAAAGCCTGGAGAAGTGATAACGGTTCTAAAGTTTGGCCCAGATTCTCAGTATTGTTATACAATACTGCTTGTGGAATTTTGAATGAGGATATCTCCTGTAGGTTAATATATTTGAATACTTGGTTCCCTAACAGAGGAACTTGTTTGAGAAGACATGCCCTATGAGGTGGAATTTTACATTTCAAAAGCCCACAACAATTCCAATTAGTTCTCTTTACTTCCCACTTGTGCATATGACTTACAGGTTCAGCTACCATCTCTGTCTGACTTCCTGCTTCAATGCTCCTCACCATTACAGCCTATGGAACTGTAATCTCCGATAAATAAATTCTTTCATCTATAAGTTGCTTTAGTTATTGTGTCTCTTCACAGCAACAAAATCATGATTGACACTGGCACAAAACCTACCTACTGACATACTGTCCTCAACCATTACAGCTGATTGGGATGAAGGAAAGAAGCTGAGGAATCTATTTTACACTGGTAAGTTTTTGAAATTTTCAGCAAAGTATGGGAATGAATAATAGGAATGGGTTTCCTCCCCTGTTCCCTGTCCCACATGACTTGCCTGTCTTTTTCCCACACTGGAGCTGTTTCTGGATGAGACTTGATGGTCTACTCATTATCACATACCTCTGTTTGATCAGTGGGAGAGAGGGCAGATCCAACAATCCCGCAACTTCAGGGAACTTCCTGGTGCTGTTCTAAGCACACTAGACCTGCCTATCCATGCTGGACCACCTGGAATCCCCACCTGCCTATTCTCGGACCCCCACTGCCAGTCCTGTACTGGAGATCCTGGCCCTTCCCAGAGATCAATCTATCTCCTCAGGGCCATCATGAGTCCCTGTGGGGAGGATCCTGCATCACCAGGCATCTGCTAAAGAAGCATCATCTGGATAGTCCCAGGCCCCTGGGTAGATCTGCCTATACACACAGGAACATCCTGTGTCCCAGCCTGCTGGATCTTTGACACTCATCACCAGTATTCTACTGGAATTTGATGTTTGACTGCCTGAGGGAAACCTCCTAGAGATCTTGGAGGACCCAGATCTACAGACGTCAAATTTCTTTCGCAAAAAGCCCACCCGGGAGTACCATAAAGAGAGATAGGCCTCACCTGCACCTACTGGAAGAAACAAGGGGAAGATAGCAATACAAGAAAATATCTAACAATATAAAGGCAAGCATAATACACAGAATCTAGGGACTATACACCAACTAGACCTTAACACCCCAAAGCAGATCAAGTAGAAGAGAACGACATAAAAATATCGTCATATAAATGATAGAGGCCTGTAAGGTGTACTGTTTTTCTGCCTGCCGCTTGGTCTTGTCTTGCTGCTGCGCTGCCAGCCCCAAATAATACACAGACTCTGTATTTGATACAATACTGTTGGCCCGGTTAATTGTTTCTTATTGGCTAGCTCTGCCTTTAAATTAACCCATTTCTGCTGATCTATGTATTTTCAATTGCCTTCTCTTACCGCAAATGGCGTCTGAGATTCTCCATCTTGAAATTTCCTCCTTGTCTCCTAGTCCCTCCTATCTTCCTTTCCTAAAACAGTGCTTTAATTAACCAAAAGAAACATATACAGAATAACATTTCCCATCAGAGGCCCACAAAACTATGTGAAAAATCCTTTTAAAAAAATGGAATAAAAAACAAAACAAAACAAAACCAAAAAAAAAAAAAAACTGGAAGAAATGAACAAATACCTTAAAAAAGTACATAAAGCCAACAAAAAAAAAAATTGAACAGGTGAAGGAAACTGTTCAAGACATGAAAACTGAAATAGAGACAATAAAGAAAAAACAAACTGAAGGCATGTTGGAAATAGAAAAACTGGGCAAACATTATGGAACTACAGACACAAGCATAAACAACAGAATAAAAGAGATGGAAGAAAGAATTTCAAGCACTGAAAATAAACTAGAGGAAATAGACTCATCAACCACAGAAAATCATAAATCCAATAAATACTTAACACAAAACATCCAGAAAAATTGGGACACCATGTAAATGTCAAACCTAACAATAATAGGCATAGAGGAAGGTGAAGCAGCTGAGCTCAAATTTGCAGAAATCATATTCACAAAATCACTGAGGAAAATCTTGCCCAATCTGAGGAAGGATATGCCCATGAGAGTTCAAGAAGCATACTGAACACCAAATAGACAGGACCAAAGAAAACAAACCCCTTGACACATAAAAATCACAACACCAAACTTATAGATAAAGGAAGAAAATTAAGAACAGGGAAGGTAAAAGACAGGTAACATTTAAAGGTAGACATTTCAAAATTATAACTGACCTCACCATGGAAAACCTCAAGGCCAGAATGTCCTGGATAGATGTTCTACAAGTACTAAGAGTCCATGGATGCCCTGTCAGACTGCTATACCCAGCAAAACTTTCAATCTATATTGACAGAGAAAACAAGATATTTAATGACAGAGCCAGATTTTGAAAATATGTATCTACACATCTAGCATTACAGAAAGTTCTGGAGAGAAAACATGAACCCAAGGAAGTTAACTACACTTACAAAGACATAGGCAATAGATAATCTCACTATATCAGAACCCAAGTGTAAATATATTAACAATACCACCGCCAATAACAAATCTAAAACAAACAAGCATTAACAATCAATGGTCCTTACTTTCCCAAATCATTAATGGTTTTACCTACGCCAATGAAAACACACAGGCTAACACACACAATACAAATACACATACAACACACACACACACACACACACACACACACACACACACAATAAAAACAACTAAGTTTCAAAGATAGACATTACCATAGGGTAAAGGGCTGGGAAAAGATCTTCCAATCAAATGGACCCAAGAAGCATGTAGCTATCCTATTATCTAACACGTTAGAGTTAAAACCAAAATTAATCAAAAGAGAAAAAGACGGTCATTTCATATTCATCATAGGAGTAATCCATCAGCAAAAAGTGTCCATTCTGAACATCTATGCCCCAAATACAAAGGCACCCAAATTTGTAAAAGAAATGCTATTATAACTCAAAACTCATATAAAACATGAAGCACTTATAGTGGGAGATGTCAATACACTACTCTCATCGCTAGACAACAACACCAGTCAGAAACTGAACAAAGAAACAAAAAAATCTAATAAAAGTTATGTCTCAATTGGGATTAACAGACATCTATAGAACATTCCATCCAAACACAAAAGAATTTACCCTGTTCTCTGATTTCTCTGCTCCACATGTAAACTTCTCTAAAATCAACCACTTACTAGGTGACATAACAAATTTCAACAGGTTAAAGAAAAAATGGGAATAGTTCCCTATATCTCATCAGACCACCATGCTTTAAAATTGGAATTCAACAACAACACAAATCTCAGAAACCTGAGAAACTCATTGAAACTAAACAATGCACAATTGCACCATACCTGAAATTCACATAGAATGAGGACACAATATACTAGTACTTAGGGGATTTTATTGCACTAAGTGCCCCTATGAAGAAAATGGAGGAAAATCACCTTAGAGAATTAACAGCACAAATAAAAGCCTTAAAACAAAAAGATGCAAATTCACCCTGAAGGAGTAGAAGCCAGGAAATAATCAATTTGAGGGCTCAAATCAATAAAGTAGAAAGCAGGGAAACAATACAAACAAATCAATGCAACAAAAAGTAGGTTTTTCTAGGAAATCAAAAAGATAGACAAAACTATATTCAAACTATTGAAAAAGCAGAGAGATAACATGCAAATTAACAAAATCAGAAACAAAAAAAAAAAAATGACACATAACAAAGGAAACAGAGGAAATCCCGACAATTTCAGGTCATACTTTGAAAACCTGTACTCCACAAAATTTGAATTCAAAGGAAATGGAAAATTTTCTGGATAACTGTTACTTACAAAAATTAAATAAAAAACAGACAAACAACTTAAATAAATCTATAACCTCTAATGAAATAGAATCAGTCTTCCAATGCCTTCCAATCAAGTAAAGGTCAGGGCCAGTTGGCTTCTGTGCTGAATACAACTAGAAATTCAAGGCAGAGCTAATACTAATACTACTCAAATTGTTCCACACGAAAGAAAGAGAAGGTTCAATACCAAACTCTTTTATGAGGCCACAATCACCTTGATACCCAAACCTCCCAAAGACAAAACTAAGAGAGAAAACTACATACCAATATCTTTGATGAACATTGATGCAAAAATACCCAATAAAATACTGGCTAACTGAATCCTAGAATACATCAGAGAAATCATCCACTACGACAAGGTAGGCTTCATCCCTGGGTGCCAGGGATGGTTTAACATATGAAAAACTATCAATGTGATTTACCATATAACAAAACTGAAAAAGAAAAACCACATGGTCATATCCGTAGATGCTGAAAAAGCCTTTGACAAATTTCAACACCCTTTCATGAAAAAAGTCTTGGAGAGATCAGGGATAATAGGAACATACCTAAATATGATAAGAGCAATAAGCAGCAAACCAACTGCCAACATCAAACTGAACGGAGAGAAACATAAGGCGATTCCACTAAAATGAGGAACAAGACAAGGCTGCACACTCTCTCCATATCTCTTCAATATTGTACTTGAAGTTCTACCTAATGCTATAAGACAACAAAAGGAGACCAAGGCAGTGCAAATTGGAAAGGAAGTACTCACACTTTCTATGTTTGCAAATGATATGATAGTTTACGTAACCGACCCAAAACCTCTACCAGGTAACTCCTACAGCTGATAAACACCTTCAGCATACTAGCAGCATACAAGATAAACTCAAAAAAAAATCAATAGCCCTACTTTTTTTCAGATGACAAATGGGCTGAGAAAGTCATCAGAAAAATATCATACTTTACATTAACCACAAAGAACATAAAGTAACTTGAGGTAATGCTTACCAAAAAAGTTGAAATACCTATATAATAAGAACTTTGTGTCTTTAAAGAAAGTAAAGCAGATACCAGAAAATGGAAAGATACCCCATGCTCTTGGATAGGTCATATAAATATAGTGGCAATCTTGCCAAAAGCAATCTATAGATAAAATGCAATCCCCAAAATCTCAAGTCTTCACTGACCTTGAAAGGATAATAATCAACTTTATATGGAAAACAAAAGACTCAGCATAGCCAAAATGACCCTGTAAAATAAAAAAAAAAAAATCTAAGGAGGCGTCACTATCCCTGACTTTAAGCTCTAGTACAGAGCTCTATATAATTCTGAAAACATCCTGGTATTGGCACAAAAATGGACAAGTAGACCAATGGAATCAAATCCAAAATCCTGATATTAACCCCATACTTACAAACTCCTGATTTTTGACAAAACCACTAAAAGTATACAATGGGAGTAGGAAAGCATCTTCAACAAATGGTGCTGCCACAACTGGATGATGGTGTGTAGAAGACTGTAGATAGACTCATGTCTGTCACCATGCACAGAAATCAAGTCCAAATGGATCAAAGACCTCAATGGAAATCCAGCCACACTGAACAGCTTAGAAGAGAAAATGGGCAGTATCCTTGAACAAACTCATATGGGAGACCACTTCCTGAACATAATTCCAATAGCATAGACACTGAGATCAACAATTAATACAGTGGTCCTCCTCAAACATAGAAGTTTCTAGAAGACAAAGGACTCATGTGACAAGACCAAATAGCAGCCGGCAGACTGAGAAAAGATTTTCACCAATTCTACATCTGAGAGAGGACTGATGTTCAAAATATACAAAAATTTACAAAGAACTCAAGAAACTAGTCAACAAAACACCACATAACCCTATTGTACTCCACAGCTAGTTTTCTTGTGTGACTGAAACACAGAACAATAACACAATTCACACCAGATTTCAACACTGAAGTTCATCTCTATGAAATACTTAATCATCTTCTGACCAAAGCAGAAACTCTACGTGAAATTCTACAGTGCAGACACTGAGTCCCTTTGGTCCACTGTCCTATTTTGTGACCTGAGATTGCCTGTTATAGGGCGGCAGTAATTCCCTCACTAATATAGGTTACCTAGAAGCCAAATAGTCTCATATCAGAGAGGGCACTCTGGAAATTGAGTACTTTTCCTACACTTCTATCAAATGGAACACAAACTCCACTGCTGCTTCCTATTATGCCAAGAGGTTGCTGAAATGTGATGTGATTTCTGTGGGCCACATACAGAGTTAGTCCATGGCCTCAAGTGTTGCCCCTGTTGCTGTTTCTGCTTTCTGCCTTTACACGTCTTTAGTCTACACATCGACCTATAGCATCTAGCAGCAAAGGCCTGGCCTACTGGTCTTTCCATTCTGCTTGTTCCACCAGCCCTCCTGCTGGCAAGTACTTGACAGGGTTCCAAGTCTCTTCAGCTATGTCCTGTTTTCTTTTCATTTCCCAATGCAGGCTGTAGTTTAGTTCCCATAGCCTACTGGCTCAGGGCTCACTGCTCAAAGCTCAATGACTTCTGCAACTAACATCTGGGTTTTAGCTCTTTTCCAAGCTCAGGTCCAGCTTACAGACTGGGGAGGCTTTGAAAATTTGTGCCCTGGCTCACCTGAGGAGATTCTACTTGGGAACAAAGTTGGTCATCTCAGGAAAGCTCCAGGTCACTGGGTCAGAAGTAGCATAGAGCCCAGTGACCTCACTGTATTGCATAGGACCAGTTTCTACGTGTGATCAAAAGTGTTTTCAGTCTACTAGAAAATCAGTTTGTCTCTGTGTATGAAAATGGTGAGCAAGAAGTACAGGGTATGGGGGCAGGAGAGAGAGAGACAGAGAGAGAGAGAGAGAGAATGAATGTGTGTATTCACAAGTGCACATGCCCAGCAACGTGGAGAAAGATAAATTTATGAAAAGCTGTCAATGTAAATATTTAAGAAAACTGAAAAATAATGATAATACTCAACATTCTTAAATGTTTAAAGAATGGAATATTCAAACCAAAATAACAATTATTTGATGTTTCAACATGATACACTCCCATGTTTATTTCAATCCAGATGCCATGACACTGCCACATTTTTCATTTTCTATTTATAGTGTTTTATGAAAGTGACAACCTCTTACCTGCAAAGGAAGGCAGTGGAATTGTTTATGTGCATCACTGAGGTGTTAGTGTATAAAGCTAAAAGTCCACTGCTGTTATGTAGCTATTGCCTCAGAATCATAATTTTCCTCCTTGCCTTAGAAAGCAATAGCAACTCAGGAGACTCAGAGGGCTTAGAACCTGGGATCCACAAGGTGCTTCCCCAGGGTTATGAATAACTGTGGAGAGGAGATTCTTCAGTGGAGCTGCCTATCAGCTCAATAGGGAGAGCTGAAGATGCAGGTCTGGTGAGCCATCTGTTGCCTGTGCTCAGATAGGCTTTTAGTCATGGTCTCCAGAAGTAATCCTAATAAACTTGCTGATTCACTTAGAAGGGCTTGAGTCAATCTGTATCTAGATGTTTTCTGGAGTGGAAAGATACATTTGTGTTCCCCAGAAAAAGGTACATGATGTTTGCCCAGGTGAAATACTAGACAATGTATATCTCATTAAAACATGATGTAATAAATATTAGTGGTCACAGCTGTAAACTAACTTGCTTAGCACAACAACTTAATGATCTAAGAATAGGCATTAGTTAGGTTGGTAAGAAGGCTGAGGGTCATAGAGGACACATGACTTGGCTAAGGTCACAAATCTACTGGCAGAACTGTGAGAAGTTGGGCTCAGGGCCCTCTGACTGCATATTTATTATTAATGCGTGTAATTTAAGTAATTCTCAATGGATGGCTACTCTGATGTTACAGTCAACAAAGACCAAAAGGGTTGGAGTGCTGAGACCACTTTAACATCCCACATGGAGATGTTTGGAGTTTGCCCTGCTGGTTTTAGGTCTTGCTTCTTGTGAGGAAACACTATATTCCTTTTCCTCTCTTTGGAAATGCTAATGTGTACCCAGTATATTGGAGGTATGTGATTGCTTTTTGCTTACACATGGGCTTACAATTAAGAGAGTGCATTGCGTCTCAGAACAGGCTTTGAACTTGCAAACAATATGAGACCGTAAGACTATGTGGATTTTTGAAGTTGAATTAAATATATTCTGCATTGTTGTATGGATATAATCATATAGGGTCCAGGGAGTGGAATGTGCTGGTTTAAATAAGAATGGCCCCCATAGGTCCATATATATGAATGAATAGTCATCATGGGAGTGGGACCCTTTGGTGAAGATTAGAGGGATTAGGATGTGTGGACTTGTTGGAGGGCTTTTATCATTGGCATAGAGCTTTCAGAATTAGCTATCTCAGCCTGCAGATCAAAATGTAGCTCGTAGCCATTGTTCAACACCATGTATGCTAGTTAACATGCTCTCCAATACAATGATAGTAGACTAAACTTCTACATCTACAAGCCACCATCCAATGTGCCCCAACCAGCAGGGCCTTGTTATTCGTGGGTCAAGGTGGCCTACAACCTGAAAATAATGGGAGAGAAAGAAGAAACGAGACCAAGCAAAGCTTGTCAAGGTCTAACTTTATTAGGCACAAAGAGGGGTTTTTAAAGCAAAGCAGGGAGGAAATGGGGAGGGGTAGCTGTGCTGGCTCTGGGGCTCTGGTATTTTCCCAGGCCAAAAATATCAGACCCTAAATGTCTGCTTATCTCAATTCCTGGTGTCTTGTTTCATCTCAGTTCCCGGGTTGAATGGAACAGACTGGCTTTTTCAGCATTTTTCTGTTTTACCAAGATAAGGCTCAATTAGTGTTTTAAGGTATAAGTAATTCTGCAAGAGGATGTGACTCAAGGCCTGCTCCCAACATATTCCCTATTTAATTATTTTATATGGAGGGTATGTCTTGGCTGGGAGGAAGCGCCCTCATGTGCTTTGGTCAGATGCCAAAGGTGATCAGCAGCTGACTTTTCATATTTATCATAGGTAAGGAAATTAAGCACAAAGAAGGCATGCTTTAGAAGATTTTTAGGATTATTTTTATTGGGATACAAATTTTCTCCCCCAGAATACAGTTTATAAAGCATATTTGTAAGTGTCTGGTGTGCTCTTTTTGACAACTCCTTGTCACTGAGGATTATAAGGAATGCCAGTAATTTGTTTAATTTTTTTTTATTGGGCATAAAATGTTAAAATGCTTTACTAGAATATCTAGATCCGTCATCTGTCTTTATAATTTTTTTTGGAACGCCCATGTAAACAAATCATTTTAAACAGTGACTTACCACATGTTTAGTTGCTTCTCCAGTTTGTGCAGTAGCCATAAGAAGCCTGAATACATATCGACTGTGACATGTACATACTTTAATCTGCCAAATTTTGTAATATGAGTAATATCCATTTGCCATAAATGATTAGGAAGTAGGCCTGAGGATTTACTCCTATATTAGTTATTCCTAAATATTGTGGGCACATATCACATTGTTTGATAATTTGTTGAGCAGTCTCTGAGTCTCTGTAGTTAAACCAAACTCTTTTCTTGGACTATGCCTATTTTGATGATGACGTCACCTTCTTAGGGGATGCTGACAAATGAATCCAATATATAAGGACATTTTGCCAAAAACCAGCGGTGGGTGAAAAACTAGAGGAAAGTACAACTACAACAAGAGGCTGTTGATAATCTAGGCGGCAAAGATGGGCTTTTTCTATGATTTTTAATAGCATTGTATGGCCTCTTTGGCCTTGGTGTAATTTGTCTGGGAGAGGTCTGAGCTGGATCCCCTGGAAGAATATCATATATTGGTCTAAGCTCCCCAGTTTTAAAGAAGAGAGAGGTGAATCCATTGAACATCTCCCAAAAACTTTTGTCAATCATGAAGAGTTTTTAAATTTGAACAACCAATTTAGAGTCTTTGAAGCTGGAGGACAGGCTGTTGGATCTGATGGCCTAGATAGGTGTAAGGTGATTTCTTTTGGATATTCTCTGGGGCCAAAATAAATCCATGAGCCTCCAGGAGCTCCTGTAATTTAGCAAACATTACAGCACATCTCTCCTCAGCAGGCACTGCCAGCAGAATATCGTCCATATAATGGATAATGTAAAGATTAGGAAACTTGTGCCTGATAGGATCCAGGCAAGCAGCCACATAATCTTGGCATATTGTAGGACTTTAGCCATTCTTTGGGGGAGCACCCCCATTGAAAGCAAAGGGCTTGTTCCCGATTAGGAATTTAATCGAAGAAAGGCTAAATGCAAACCTGGGCCTAACTTGGGGTGCAGCAGAATGGAAAAGAAGCAATCCTTTAAATCAGTAACAAGTAGATGCCAATCTTTAGGACTAACTATAGGTGAGGGCAAGCCAGGTTGAAGAGTTTCCATAGGCTGCATTGTTAAATTAATGGCTCTCAAATCCTGGAGCAATCTTCCTTTTCCTGAAGCCTTTTAAATCGCAAATAGAGGGAAATTTCAGGGAGAGGAGGCAGGGATTACATGTCCTGCCTCCAATTGTTCTTGAAGTAGTTGGGAAGTCACCAGAAGGTTTTCTGCCATTAAGAGTCATTGTTCCATCCACATTGATGTTAGAAATCTATGCAATGGGAATGGGGGCTGGCAGTGCAATAGCAACACACTTCAAAAATGGCTAAATTGTTTTCTATCACCTTAAGTGTCTAATGGGAAAGTGGCCACAGAGTGAACTTCTCATTGATCCAGCTTACCTAGCCCTTGTCTTTTGTCTCAGCCCATTTTACACATCATCTTGAGAGCTTTGTCTCTTGGCAGAGTGCATTGGTCCAGGGTTTGTGTAGTAAGGACAACTCCCATCTCTTCTAAGAGATCGCTTCCCCACAAATTAGTGGAGAGGCCAGCCACCATATAAGGCTGGAAGTAACCTGAATGTCCTTTTCCGTCTCTCTAGTTAAACCAAACTGTTTTCTTAAACTATTACTATTTTGATGATAAAAGCTGGGTGACTGCTGAGCTAATTATACCTGAGATAAGTGACTATATTTGTCAGCTATCAGCTGACCCACTACTTTTAGCCAGTGGATCAGGAAGTTTGAATGAGCTCTTATATGACCCACAAGGCAAGGTGCCTTTCTTTGATGAATGGCATTTTGAATTTGCTCAAACAGTAATTTAACCTTATTATTACTTATTTCCAATATATGGAACTACTTCTAAATCTTGAAGAGCTCTGAAAACATAATGATTATCAGTATATGAGTTAAATGAATCTTTCATTAGACGCTGAAAAACTATTGCAACAACTTGTAACTCAACTATCTGAGCTGAAGCTGGATCTGTCTGTACAACATATTCTTTTTCCATCAATAAGCTGGTTTTCCATCAGAAGAACCATCAGTAAAAACTATCATAGCATTTTTTAATAGGGTTCCTCTTTACAATTTTAGGGAATACAAAAGAATGTATTAGTATAAATTGTAATGTCTATAAACTGATTATCAATTTTTCCCAAAAGCTGATGGACCAAAAAATATAATTAATTAAAATTTTAAAACGTAGGCCTTAAATCTATACAGAGGAGGGAAATGACTAATGATAAAAGAAAATTAACTCCTTAAGTCAGGAGTGCCAGGGCTGGTGCCTGAGCTCACTCTCAGAAAAGGGGAGGTAACCTCTTACCATCTAAGTAAACATTTCTTTGCCTGTTAATTGCTGGTAGTAAAGATTTAGAAATAACCATTAACATACTATTTGCTATAGGGAACACGTATTACACTTAGTTCTCTGGCAAAATATCTCTTAGATAGCATTTTGTACCATACAAGCTACTGCTTTAAAATAAGGATTTAACACTTTGGCTGGGGAAACAGGTAAATGCAACCATTATAATGGTCCCCTTTGCCATAAGACAGAAAGAATTTGGACTATGCTGTGTGGGAAGTACATAAACCTTGCATGGTTTTGCACACTCAATATAGCATATCTGCTGATGTTGTATTGTATTCTCTGATTGTGAAGAGAACTTGTCTGTTCTCTTCAGTGAGCTGTCTAGGTGAATTGTCTAGGTTTTAAATCACCAGTAGGTACCTTTTAAAAAAGGATGTAACCATTGGAATATTTCCTAATAATTTCTGAAAATCATTCATTGATCATAAGCTGTTTTTTCTAATTTTTAACCTTTGAAGCCTAATTTCTTTAGGATGCCACATAAGTCCCAAGTACTATTGAAAACTTTCTACTTTGACCTGTAAAGCTTAAATTACCTGACCTAGTCTCATTTGCATTTTCACTGACAACTTTCTAGGTGTGGCTAATAGTCCCTGCAGTTTCCCCAGACCTCCTTTCAATACCTTTTCTCAAATCTTACATTAATCTCCATTCTTTCAATTTCTTCTTTAACCATCAAAATTTAGGAAGATTTCTGTATTTTCTCCTCTGTTAAACACTTTTGAGACATCCATACAGATTTCTCTGGCTCTGAACATTTCTTATTGTTTCACTCTGCAAGACAATTATGGGAGATGCAGATCTCCAACCCTTTCAATTAAGACATGACCTGATGTCTCTCTCTGTATTATGTTTTGTTTTGATTTTTTTATATCCCAAGCAATTCAAGTAGTGTTGGGATTCACACATTTACACATTCACAATCACACTTCGGACACTCACACACTCACATGTGTGGCCACACCATACATACAGAGCATACATACATATTTTAGCTCTCTTTCTTTTTTTTTAGACCAAGATTAGACTGTTGAAATAAAACATCCTTATTGAAATTTCTTTTAATGGAGCTGTTATACACAACCCTTAAATTATGAGCATCCAAAGTCTGAACAATTTTCAATAAATTCACCTGTTTCTGACAGGCTGCATTAATTTTTCCATACACTTGGCTGGGAGTTAGCCACAGCAGTAGTTCCTAAGGCTTAGGGCCTCTAGGTCCTGTACTTTAAGTAGTCTATTAAGATCCTCAGCCACCTTTTCCCATGTCAGGGGGTAAATAACCTAAGGACAATTTTTAGAAAGGAAAGAAAAGAAACTTACTATGTCTTTATATGAAGCTCTAATTCCTTCTTTCTGGAAAGGAAGACTTGAAGTTCCTAATGATCTTAACTTCTTTGGGCAAAATCAACCCATTATTATGGAACGGAATGCGGTGGTGGGGGGGACTCTCCAGGAATTCGGCATACTCATGAGCTTTGAGGAAAGATTCCAATTTCTCCCTTGCTGCAGCTCTCAGGTCTGCATGTCCAGCACTCTTCTCGGTGCACACTATCGAATTTCTTTAGGTTTGGGGACTCCTTTCGGTAAAAACCCTCCCTCGAGCATCCACGTTGGGCGCCACCTCCCTGACCAGAGGGGCCTAGTTATTTATGGTTCGAGGTGGGCTAGAACCTGAAAATAATGGGAGAGAAAGAAGGAATGAGACCAAGCAATGCTTGTCAAGTTCTAACTTTATTAGGTACAAAGAGGGGTTTTTAAAGCAAAGCAGGGAGGAAATGGGGAGGGGTAGCTGTGCTGACTCTGGGGCTCTGGTATTTTCCCAGGCCAAAAAATATCAGACCCTAAATGTCTGCTTATCTCAGTTCCTGGTGTCTTGTTTCATCTCAGTTCCTGCGTTGAATGGAACAGACTGCTTTTTCAGCATTTTTCTGTTTTACCAAGATAAGGCTCAATTAGAGTTTTAAGGTATAAGTAATTCTGCGAGAGGATGTGACTCAAGGCCGGCTCCAAACACCTATGAATGCTGTATCTTATAAAAGTTACTTTGGTCATGGTATCTCTACACAGCAAAAGATCAGGGACTAAGACATCTGCCAAGGACAGAGCTGGTGACAGTTTCATAACTCTTTTCTAGTGGGGCTTATATTTCAACAGAGAAAGGAGCGTATAATGGATGGATTGAAAAGAACTGTGACAGGAAGAAGGGCTGGGTGTGTGAACAGTAAGGGTCATGTCAAAGTGAGGGCACCAGTGGCATTTTGTCCAATGAGAATGGCAAGGGGAAGAACAAACCACATGGGTGGGATATGGCTTCTCAGATAGGCTCTGGGGCCTAGGTATATGTGGAAACCAGCATGGAGAGCTGTGGTGTCAGAATTGGGCCAGTGATGAATCACAGATGATTTGTGGTCAGGGCCTGCAGAACTCAGAGTGAGAAAATACAAAATTTTATTCTGCAGGGAGATGGTGTAATGACATGAGACTTGCCACCCCCACCAGCATCTTTACCAGTGAAAGTAGCTCTTCTTCTTTCCCTCCATTTTACCACAACCCTAGTTCTCTTGGCAATGTAAAAATCAAAATTTGAGCTGTAGAATCTCTAATTTTAAAAGGAATTTCACAATGATAAATTTGAATGCACATTTTTTAGTTGGCTTGAGTGGAAGTCTGATAGCTCAAAGCCACTAAATCTATCAGAGACATAACCTTTTCCTGATAGGCATGCTGCCTGTTCAGGGTTCCCAATCTAGCTGTATTCATAAGAAAACAAAACCTGAGACTCAAAATTAAAATATCAGGTATCATCTCTCTGTGTCAAGGTGGAAAATTACAGAGAGCCACTTACTGCCAATGTACTTAGGCCAGAAGGGTGTTCTAACAGAGAGAGACAGGCCCCAAGAAGAAATCAGGAGAAAAGGTGGGACAGGTGGAGTACAGGGGAAGAGTAAAAGTGGCAGAGAAAACAAAGGGGAGGGGACATGGGCATCTAGCATTCCAACATTGTGACTTGATGTTGTCATCTACAAATCTGTGGGCTGTGTTCAAGAGAAATCCAGGGCTGTGGGCTAGATATGCCTGCAAGATGTACAAACTAAAGGCCCTTATCTTTTCTCATCTTTGGTGCTTTTATAGTCTTTGAGGAACTTGGAGATGAGGATATATGCATGTGTACAAGTGTGCACATGCATGTTAAGATCGAGAGCACAATCTTGGTCTTGTTCCTTAGGAACTCTCTCTCTCTGGTTTTTGAGAGTTAATCTTTTGCAGTTCTGGGGTTTGACATTTTGTCACAGTGGATATTCAATAAACCCCGAGGGATTTCACACAATGATTTTGTCATTGGCATTTAAAAGCACATGCCAACACACCCATCTTTTAAATGTGGGTTTTGAGTCAAATCAGGTGTTCATGCTTGCTCATCCAGCATTATACTGAATGGGCCCTCTCTATGCTGTATTCTGTTTCCTGAAGATGCTACTGTTAAGATAAAGCTTGGGGGACTTTGTGTGTGGGGAGACCATGGTGATTCCATTTCAGGCAAGTGTGATTGAAGCAGGGACAAACATGCCAGAGCAGACACAGCTTAAGTGAGAAGTTTTATTGAAGGGAGGAAATAAAAGAGAACAGAGAGTAAAAAGACAGAGAGAGAGAGGAGTAGAGAGCAGGAATATAGGAAAAGTCCTGTCTTTCTTAGGGAATAGTGGGAAAGTTGGAACAGAACATTAATTGGGGGGTCCTGTCGTTTAAGGGGTCCTTTGCACCTGCATGAAGACTTCACAGTAATGGAACCCTGGGCTAACCAGGTACTGTCTGACTGAATTCTACTGGGGTTGAAAAGACCAACATAATGCCTGATTTCTTACAGCTATTATATTTTCCTGTGTTATTCTCCATTCCCATCAGCATTGCCCAAGGGTTCCAGTGTCTCTGATTTCTCCCAAGTAGCTCTTGTTATTTCTGTTTCTAATGTTGAGGGATAGCAAGAAGGCTAGTGGGACTACTAAGAGTAAGAAAGGAACATGGAGCCAGCACACAGCACCACATTTCAGAGTACATGGTCCAGAAAGTTCTATTTGGGAAGTGCCTTAGGACACTGGAAGGACTCTACCAATTTGGAATAAGAATGACAGCTTTTGAAGAGATCTGAGCCGCAGAATGTCAGGGTATGATGTTGTTATGTAACAATTTCCTCACAGATTCAATCCTGTAGGAACACTCATTAAACAGGAAGGTAAGCAACTCAAAATAGCTTCAGGAAGTCCCTGAAACTGAATAGCTTCACTAGGGACTGCCCTACAAAAGTAAGCATTAATGGCTGAGTGTACCTCTGACATGAGATGGACAGAGCAGCAAAGAGGACACTGAGTCCAGCCCAGCTGCCTGGTAGAAGCAAAAAACAGTCAAGCTAACTGGAAGAGGTTTAGGGAACTGAGGCACCGGAAAGTACACCCTCATACTTGTTAAGCTGCCTGCAGGATGTGCAGTGTGGAACACGGTCCCAGCTCTTCTGAGCTGTCACTCATGTTGGGGCTGTCTTTGTGTCATTAATGCAAGTTACCCTTCACCCATACTTTTCTAAGTAACCACAATAAAACTCATGGTTCACCAAGTTGGTCATAGTTTCCGTACTTTGGTCTTTCATAGGTTCTCTATTTGGGATGAGATGTGTGTGTTACATCTTCTCTGGAAATGTTTTGTCAAACAAGAGCTATTTTTCACACCAGAAGTCTCAGTGGCTGCTGTGAACATGGTTATGACTGGTGGCATGTACAAATGACCAGCCCACTCCTGGATTTTGATTCTGGGGTTACATCCAGCAGTCGTTCTGTGAATGCTATCCACAGAGAGCTACACCAGAACTCTTTGACTTTGAAGAATCTCTTCATAGCCTCATCAGCTCCCATACCCTATGTCTTCCAACCCTGAGTGAGTGAAGTACAAACAGGATAAAAAGAGAGAAAAAAGAAAGAAACCCAAAACAACAACAAAAAATCCCAAAATAACAACAACAAAAATGAGGGCACAGGGGCAACAGTGATGGATCATTTCACTTTCTGCACTTCCTTCCTTCGTAGATCCTAAGGACCCAGAAGGCCCTACTGTACTTGGTAAAAATACCAGTGGTGGGCTTTTCCATTAAAAATGACAGTGGCAATAGTGACAAAATAAAAAGAAGACATTGTGGTTTATGAAGGTGAAAAAAATAATGACACTTCAAGACACTAAAGGTAGAACAGCTCTACAAGTGGCTGCAGAAAAATTGTCCTTACCACTTCTGGTGACTCTAAAGAGATTATAAAATGTTCTATCAATAGTATAATATGTATCCTTTTTGCATTAAACATTATTAATGTTGTTGTTGTTATTGTTATTTTGCTATGCAAGTACTTTACTTCTTTAACTTTTATTTGAGACAGGTCTTGCTAAGTTAATTAGGATGGCCTCTAAAACATTATGTACCACAGGATGTCTTTGAACTCTCCATCATCCTGTCTTAGCTTCCCAAGCACTTGTAATTAAGGATGTACTAGACAGGATTAAACTTTGTAATGATTTTAAATACTTACTATATACTGGGAACTGTTGTAAACTCAGTCTTGACAGTCACCTGATGGGATGGCTCCATCACTCCCACTGTTTTATATGTAGTTTGCTTTTGAAGATAGGGTACCACAGCAGGATTTTTCCTCCCCATATGGTCTGCAGGGATTTCTCAGACCCCCAGATTTCTGCAGGGCTCATTTCCTGGGTGCAGTGTGGGAAACAAGTGGTTCCTCCACAAAAAATGCCAAATGTCATATGTACCTGGCTTTCAATCCCACCTCAGAAACTTCCTAGCTATGGGACCTTGGAAGGAAACTAACAGAACCTTCCAACTTAGGGGCTCTCCCTGTAAAAATCTTGCAATAAATCCCTGCCCTATCTCTGTCATTAGGCTGCATGTGGGGTTTGCAGGAGTGAAGAAAGGTATACTTTCTTCAGAGTGAAGCAACACTGTCATAAGCTGAACTCATATCTTCTGTTCTTAGGGTAGGACAGGAATTCTGGCTTAGGAGTGGAATGTTGGTTCTTGGCTCTGGGATAGAGTCCCTCAGGCCTAAACCACTGAAATTTTAAGCTGGATAGTGGAGACTGTACTATGAATCATGGGAGGTTCAGTAGCATCCCTGACCTTATTCTCATGGATGCTATAACCAAAACATCTCTAGATACTGCAGAACATTGTCCCCCATTTCCTTCCTTTCTCTTCCCATCTGTGTCTTTTCTCTCCTCTCCTTATTTCCTCTTCAATCTAAGATGATCAACACTGTGTAAGACTCTAGAAATGTGAGAAGCAGGAAGTGCTATGTGAGAAAAACTCAATAAAGTTCAAGTTTGTTGTGAGTGGATTTGGTTTCATTCCCATCATATAATCATCAACTGAGCTCATCTGTCCAAGACCCAATCACTTTACCCAAAATCGGTCATCCTTCAACAGCAATCATGTGTGTATCACAACATGCCAGGGTGGCATGCTCCTTCAAGGCAAGACTATGGGTCCACCTTGATGCCACCATCCACTGCTGTGTGGACAGGTATGCCACTTGCCTCAGCTTAGCAAGAATGTGACTTACCCTTCATAGAGCATCTGTTGGTGTGGTGTAGGAACAGCGAATATCTGGGGTGTCAATGCTTTCTGAATTTCCTAGTTGTTCCATTCATGAGTAAGTCAGCCTAACTCAGAGTGCCTTCCATTTCCACTAAAGCAAATCCAGTACTGACTACCAAACACATCTACCCTCCTATTTGCATTTGTAAATAAAGAAATGGGAGCATACAATGTTGATCCCATTACTACAAGTCCCAAAGGTGCAAATGTGCAGAATCCATCTCCTTATCCATCTCAGCCTAGACACAACCCTGCGCACCTGAATATACCTCCACTCTGCTGAGGCCACCGACATTTCCTTCAAATAAACAAAATAATATGTCATAGTAACAACAGTCACTTCAAATGAGTCTTTTACTTCCAGAACCTTATTATCCCCTCTTTCCCAAAACAATGAAAAGAGGGCAGTCCAGGGAAGGTTATGGGAAACCAGAAGCACAGAGAAACCTGGTACGGACAGCAGACAAGTATGCCATAGACAAGGGATGAGTTACATTGGGAGCTAGGAGAAGGAGTGCCAGCCAGGCGTTTAAGTCCTACTTCAGATGCACAAGTCTACATTGCTGAGATTCAGTGGATTTGGTTTTACCACATACAGTAGTAATAGTTCACAAGGCCACGGGAGAGAAACTGGGCTACAGAGAGTAAAATCCTACCCATCTATGTACACTTGTTTCTTTCCCTCTTCCCTTGCTTCTTTCCTTTCTTTGTTCCTTCCTTCCTTCCTTCCTTCCTTCCTTCCTTGTGACAGTCGTTGACTAAGTATCCAAGAATGTCCTTGAACTCCTGACTCTACTTTCCAAGTGCTGGGAATGCAGGCCTGCATCCCTATATTCAGTTTATGTTGTGCTGAAGATGGAAACCAGGCAAGCATTCTACTACCTGAACTGCATACTCAGCACACCAGCCACACCACACACACACACACACACACACACACACACACACACACACACACACCTCAATATAAACATTTTAATATATGGGGTTAATTGTCTTTTTCTTTGTATTATGAAATATACTACTCATAAGGCCTATAGGGGACAGATAATCTATTCTGATCTGATCAGATACCATAAAACACTTTCTGGCCACACTGTACAGAGTGTGCCTGATCTCCTAAGCTATCAGGGTTAAGCCTGAATAGTGCTTGGATGGGATAATACACAAGTAAAGAAGGGAGAGTTAGTTAATAGAGAGATGGACAAAAATGTAAGCACAGGGCTGGCTAGGTTGGCTGATGAATAAATAAATGAATGGTTGCCAGTATTGATAGCTATTGTACAGAAGTAACATTTTTTCACACTAAGACACATAAAATGTGTGAAAGCTTCAAGGAATAAGAAACAATGTAAACTAAGTATCTGGTTTTTCCAAAATTGCCCATGGGAATTAAATGATGTAGAAATGCCGACTAGCTCTCCCATGACCACAAAAAAACTAGAAGTTAAAACAGCCCTAAATACCTTAAATTCCAAACACAGTCCCCTGCCTGCAAATAGGTGAAAGATCACATTCTTTGCTCTACTCACAGGATCTGTGAGTACTTGAGCTTTGTTGCCCCACCCAGGAACCTGAAGGAATGCAAACCTCTGGGACTATAGGAAACTGATTGTTCTATAAAGCAAGTGTTTGGATGGTTTAAACTGATTGGTCCTCACAACACTGGCTCTGGATGCTATGAGATGATTGGTTTAAAATATGCAGGCTTTGTTGTAATCCTATAAAGCTATCTTTCTTCCCCCTCGTTGTACTTAGTCTTCTGGCCCTGCATGGTACTTGACCGTGGACCCCAGTGCACTTGGAATATAAAAGACCTCATGCTTTTATATCAAGACCACGTCTCCTGAGTGATTTGGGGGCGCCTTTCCTGAGAGGGGAGCATGAAGGTCCCTGTTCTGATGGTTTTCAGGAACCACTAAGCAAAGAAAGGAAAAGAGCCAAGGGAAGTCAGGCTTACCAGTGTAGGAAGTGCCTTGGTGGTGCCTAAAGACTTTGGACATTAGCCCATAGACATTGAGGAGCCTGGGCCATGACGTTCAGCAGGAGCCAGAAGGAGATGAAAGCAATTGTACAAGAATAAGAAAATTGAGAGGAGTCATCAAAACCCCATTCAGTCCAATGAGTGAAGGATTTGGGGATCCTGGCAATTGGCTGACCCACAAAGGGGAGGTGTAAATACTGAAATACAATTTTTTCCTGCCAGCCACATTGGAGTTAGGCCACTGTCTCCTTCTTGTCTGGATTTTGTGCTTGTCTTAGGTGGGGAGACGCTGTCCATTGGTCCAGTTCCATCCCAAACATACTGACAATCCACTCATGAGCTCATGAGAGGAATCAGAGTATAGCTCAGGGAGGAAAGGGAGATTGTATTAATGTGGACATAGGACATAAAACCAGAAATAGTCTGTGGCCCTGAGAAAACTGCCCTGAAAAGTCCATTTCTCTGGAAAGATGAGACAACAGGTGACATAAGTGGACAGGCTACAAGCTAAGAAAACATCACAGTTCAGCAACTAGGACTTGACTTGTTTCACTGAGCAACTAGTACCTGACTTGTTCCACTCTGGGAACCTCAGTTGTGTATCTGAGAAAAAAGAGTGTTGGGAGCTGCTGACAGATGAAAGACTGGGACAAGAAAGCACTTTGAAGAGCACAGGAATGCCCTGGTGTGGATAATTGTCTTTCTTGCCCTCAGGGTAAACTTAGAATTCCCCTAAATGCTCTCCTGGGTGCCCCATGCTGCACTGCTGCTCTGTTTCTGCTACTGCTTTGTATCAGTGCCAAGTTCTTTCTCTTTAGAGCTCCCAAAGCCAGACTTGGCAGGAGAGGAAAGTTAGATGTCTCTATCCAATGGCATGACTTGGGTAAGGGGCTGCCCCTCAAGGAGACCCAGTTCCAAAGATGCAGTGGTCGCCACATTTCAGGCTCAGCCTTCCACAGGCTGGGGGATTTGGGAAGCTCTATTACTCTCAGTTACTCTGAGTTCTATCCATTCTAAGTTTGGTGACTGGGGTGAATACAAATAATTTTGTGCAGATCACTTGCTAGGATGGTGGCATGTCAAACATTCTCCATAAAGATGTTACAGCTTTTTCTGTGTCACTCTTATTGAAAGGTTTTATATGCATTCATTACCAGGGCAAAAGGAGATTTGGGGCCTCTCAGTTTTGGTCTGAACTCTGTAGCTTCTTTTATTTTTCATTTACTCTACATGAGGTTTCTGAACACAGACTGTATACCTGATATTAACTACATAAGTGCTCACTTCCAGGAACCCCATTGTAAATTGCGATCACCACAGGCACCTTACATTAATAGCTTAAAGAGTGTGTGTGTGTGTGTATGTGTGTGTGTGTGTGTGTGTGTGAATTTGCTTGTGTGGGGTGTGTGTGTAAGGGTTAATGCTGCCTGTGGATAGGTGGACAATGTGTTTAGAGGTCAGAGGTCAACTTTAGGTGACTCCCTCAGGAGCCATTCATCTTCTTGTAAGATGTATTCCTCAGGGATCTGGACAATACATATTATTCTAGGCTGCCTGGCTAGTAAGCTCGAGGATCCTCTTGTCTCTGCCTCCCGAGCTCAGAGATTACAAGCATATTCCACATTAATGCCCATCTTTATGTGTAGGCGCTGGAGATCAAACTCTGGTCCTCCTGTTTGCCCAGCAAATATTTTACCAACTGAGTTCCATGATGGGTTCCACCCTGGATTAATTAATAACCCATGGGGTTCCTATTAGAGTGCAAAGGCTCAAATCCATTGTGTAAGCACACTTGAGCTGGGGCCTCTGGCAGGGACAGGGAAGTCTGTTCTCATTGGAGCCTAAGTGGTGCAGTCAACAGGAGGCCTGGCAGAAATATGGTGTGGCCAATCAAATATGGAATGGCAAAGCTGTGGCAGAGATATGATGAAGAGAAAAGGGAGATGGGAAGGTGCAGGCGTCACAGGCCCAGGATTTTAGAGTACTGGGAGACAGGGTAGTGATAAGGGAGCAGACCAGGGCAAATGGCCTGCTGAGGTGATGGAGAAAGTGAATTTGATAATGGCTCCACTGTATTGCATGGCTCTGAATATACTCTGTCTTCTAAGATTAATGGAGCCAATTCTTTTCTCAAATAGCAGTGATGAGCAGGGCATGATACTAAAAAGAATACAATGGTGAAATATCCTATCCACAAGTACCTACCTTTGAGCCTCCTAGCTGAGGGTAGTAATCAAGGATTGGGTGTCCCCTTCAGCAAATGGTGTGCTGCGTGTCTGCATCCAGCCCCGAACCACTACTTCTACGGCCATCTCCCAAACACAGCATGAGCATGTGCACTCAAACATGAAAATATGGCCTTACCATTCTACAGGCTAATCACACTAGTGCCCATGTTCCCCCACTGCCTCTAGGACACACTTTTCAATTGTACAGTGTCTTAGTTAGGGCTTGTATTGCTGCTATGAAACACTATGACAAAAATCAAGTTAGAGAGGAAAAGGTTTATTTGGCTTATACTTCATCATTGCTGTTCATTGAAGAAGGAGGCTAGGATAGGAATTAAAATAGGTCAGGAACATGGGTGCAGATGCTGATGCAGAAGCCATGGGATTTGTCACTGACTGACTTGTTCCTCATGATTTGCTCATCCTTCTTTCTTATAGAACCCAGAACTACCAGCCCAGGGCTGGGTACTCTCACATCAGTCACTAATTCAGAAAATATCCCACAAGCCTGCCTACAGCCTGTTCTTATAGAGGCATTTTCTTAACAGAGGCTCCCTCCTCTCAGATGACTTTAGCTTGTGTCAAGTTTGTACCTAATACCCTTATGGAGATGACTTCTCTATACCTCCTGTTCTTGATTCCCTTCCCATAATCCATGTCCCAATTTCACATTTGTTGTTGTGACAAAAAGCAACACAGGAATTGTGTATAAATGTTTGTTTTCATTTAATTGGACTGTTATATAAAATTAAATAAAATTTAAAAAAGCAACACAGGAGAAGAAAGGGCTTATTGGATTTATGATACCTTGTTAGAGTCCATCATTTTGTGGAAATCAAGACAAAAACTCAAGCAGCCAGTCACATCTCATTCATAGTTAAAGGCAAAGAAAGAATTAACAAATCCTTGTTTGTTGGCTAGCTCAATTTGATCTCCCCAATCTATACAGTACTGGTCCCCATGACTAGCGACTGCCCTCGGTTAATTGAGAATTCCCAATAGACATGCCCACTGGCCAACCAAATATTGACATTCCTTCAGTGAAACGTTTGTCCCGGGCAACCCTCAGTTATATCAATTTGACATTTAAAATTAACCAGAACAGTCCTTTCTCATGCACTATATCATCTGATTTATTTTTTTTCCCTAATGTGACAAGCTTAGTTATAAAACGTGTTGTTTAGCTGGAAGGCCTGAGGTCCACATCTGTCCACTGATTTTCCCTTAATTCTTTTCTACAAACTCCAGCTGATAACCAACATTCCAGAAAATGTCACACAGCTGAGAAGTCTTTGGGAAATATAAGATATGGTGTATTACAGTCATTAGATGATGAATTTTTTGAGGTTGGAGGAAAGCCATTAATATGAAGCACAAAGCAGGTGTTCAGTGTCCCTTGAATAATGGTGCAAGAATAGAAGAAACAGTGTCAGTGCCCCTGGACTTATTTTCAGGAAGCAGTTTCCTATGCCAATTTGTTCAAGGGTACCTCCTACTTTCTCTTCTAAGAGGTTCAATGTGGCTGGATTGATGTTGAGGTCTATGATCCATTTGGGTTTGATTTTTGTGCATGGCAACAGACATGGGTCTATCTGCAGTCTTCTACACACCCTCATCCAATTGTTCATAGCAGCACTATTTCTAATAGCAAGAACCTGGAAGCAACCTAGATGCCCCTCAAATGAAGAATGGTTAATGAAGATGTGGCACATCTACTCAATGGAATACTAGTCTGCCTTACTTCAGAAACAAGTTGGGGTTTTGTGGTTGATGTAGCAGGCCTCCTGCTCATACTTTGTCATTCCTCTTGTATCATTCCTCCTGCAAATGTCTCTTTAGGGGTCAACTGCATCAATGTTGGCAGGGTCTTTTGTAACCTTTCCCAATGTTTTGCCTCACCAGATAGTAGAAGTTAATAAGACCTCATGAGAAATTACAAAGGAGGCCTAGCGCCATCACTCCTGTAGAGGTGGAGATAAAAAAAAAAAAAAGAATAAAAGAAACATTGTGTGTGTGTGTGCATGCAAATAAAAGAAACTGTGTGTGCATGCTTGCTTGCGTGCGTGTTTGTGTGTGTGTGTGTGTTTAATTGATATGTACCCTTCAAGAAAACAAAGGGCTTGCTGAATTCTCCTTTTGGATAGCAACCTAGTCACTGGGGTCTCCTTGCGATAATGGAGGCATGGCACGTTGGCGAAGTGGAATGGCAGTAAGGAAAGCTAAATTACCAAACAAAGTGGCTAGAGGCCAGAACTATGATTTGGATTCCTGGTGTAAGACAACAGACTCCCAGGTAGTCAATGATAAATACATGTGTAATTCCAGTATGTTAAGCTGGGACAACCTTGAGCTTGCAGTTACAATGAGTACAAGAGCAGCATGGAATTCATAGTGAAACCCTGTCTCAAAAGGGAAAGAAAGATGATGAAAGCATTCAATTCCCACTCCCTTTCATTGTTATTGGTGCCTGGAAATCAACTGCCTGAGGCAGGGATAACCTCTCTCTTGTATCCTTTTCCACAATTTGCCATAAATTCTTCAAGACTTAGCTCATGTCCTCAATCATGCCGGGGTGATAAAAATCTCTTTTAACAGAGAAAATGAGGCAGACCAGAAGGAATATCCAAGTGGCAAAATGGATCCTGCTGTTTTAGAATCAGGAAGCTGCCAAGCACAGGGGACAGAATCCCCAGAGCCTGCCCACTTAATGGTGCTGTCCTTTGGTCATCAACTAAGGCTAAGCACTGCAGTCTAGATCCCTCCGAAGAAGGCCTTTTATAGGTCAGTGTGGAAAATATGAATCATGAGGTTATATTAATCTCTTTGTTATTAAAACCATTAAGAATGAACTAAGGGCTTCTTAAAACTATAAGAGAAAAAAATGAAACAACCCCATTGACAGGTGAGGAGATGATGTAGAAAAAGCAATGCCATATGGGAGATAGGGCTAAGTATTCACAGTAGCTGATCTACACCTCTCCAGGAGTATTCGTGGTCTGCTCCTTTATAACATCTCATGAATTCTTATTGACCTCTACTATCTGGTGAGGCAAAACATTGGGAAAGGTTACAAAGACAAGGCCTGCAACATTAATGCAATTGACCCCTACAGAGACATTTCCAGGAGGAATGATACAAGAGGAATGACAAAGTATGAGCAGGAGGCCTGCCACCAACCCTAAAACCCAAACTTGTTTCACAAGAGTAAGGCAGTTTGCTGATTTAAGTTAAGAAGTCCAAACTGAATATTAGCATTCAAACGGGGCATTCTGCATAGATCCTGCCCACCAGCTGGTTAACAGTCTCTCAGTTGGCAGCAGACTGAGCAATAGCAATCCCTGCAAAAGAGGCAGCAGATGCCGGCACAACAATGGCAGAAAATTATCGCAGCATTAATACCGAAATTCTCCTTCTTGGTGGTAGGATAATTTCATGTCACTCCCATGTCACTTATCCCATCACCATTGGGGCAAGGGCAGGGCAGATTACCAGGGCACTGGCTTTTGTCTGGGCCAGCAGTTGCTCAGCAGATTCTGGAAGAACATTGACAGATTCTCCCTCCCACAAGGACCCATTAAAGGTGGAGCACAGAGTCCCCAAGGAAAATTCCTAGGCAAGTCATAACTTTTTGGGGAGCTTCCAGCATAAGGGGCCATGTATTACCATTTTCCTGTTCCCCCTGGAAGTTTATGATATAGGACCTTTCTAAGTCCCACGAAATTGCTCATACTGGCATTGGAGTGAAAATCAGCAATGGAAGCATTACTCAAAGCTATGCTTGACACTGAGAATGACCCATTAGACAATTGAGAAACATTAAGCATTCTGTGGAAGCAAAGTCTCCCCTGTGTTAGGAAGGTCAAATTACTCAGTAATGAAGTTTCCAGCTGCCCATTGGCAGCCAGTAGTCCCAGGGAATGTTCTCTCCTGACTTGGGTTTTCCTCATCAACATCCAAACCATCTGTCCCTCCATGGGCCAGTGATTCCAGTAAAGCAGGAGTAGATTCCTGATCACTATCCACAGGGCAAACATGTCATTCTGGTACCCAAATAGGCTTCTCAGTTCCTGGGTGAAAAACACAAACAGCCCCTAGGACCCTAGCTAATAGGGGTGTGGGCGGTTGTCATTTTCCTGTAATTATGTCTTTCCACCTAACCCATCCCAACATTTGAGAAGTTTTGTTCCAATGTATCTTCATGGCAGACCAGTTATTTTTATCTACAGTTAAGAAATGTAAAATATAAAGTATGGTAGATAATTGAGAATTGGGGGATGTCCTATATTCCCCCTTCATGAGTGCGTTCCATGATGGCTTGTCCTGTAGGGTTGTGTGGGATGCCAAATAAGTGATTAATATAATATTCCTTGCAGAAGCAGTGAAGCAATGACTAGCATATGCAGGGTCATTGTCTGTTTTCATGATATAGGGAATACCCATATAGGCAAAGTCCTATAAACAATGAGAGATGACAACTTTAATCTTTTCTCCAGAGTGTAGAGACACATAAAGCACCTTAGAATTTGTATCCAGAGAAACATGCATATATTTTAATTTTTTTGCTTGATACAGATGGTTGATATCCATTTGTCAAAGATTGTTAGCCCTTAGTCCCGGGGATTGATCCCCTCATTGGGGGAATTATGATAAAAAGCACAATTAGGGGATCAAGAAGTAATCTGAGTGGCAACAGGTAAGGAGCAGTTAGTATGAAACTTAAGAGAGTGTGCATTTAGCTCATGAATCTGTTGAGGGTGTTGCTCCTCTGTGAACATGACTATTGCTGGCCGAGTTAAAGAATGAGGAAGTGAATTGCCCACTCAAGGGGTCATGAGAGGCCTGTATGGGCACATATGTACCCCACAAATGCTGGGTGTATCTCCTGCCAGATTAGATTTTGAAGCTTAACTAGAAGACAATGAACTTGGGAGGTGGGAAGTAAATATGGAGAAGTCCCTAATGGCTTTACAATGTTAGCAACATAAATGCTATCAGTATATAGACTAAAAGGTTCTTTTTCAAACAATTGAAAGGCCATTAGGTAAGGACCAATTCAGCAACCTGGGCAGACATTTGCCCTGTAGGTGTCCTCTTTTGCATTTGACTAGAAACTACTACAGCAAATCCCTTAGAGGAGCCATCTGTAAACACTGAGTGAGTTCCCTGAAAGGGGCCTCCATTACAAATATAGAAAAAATTACAGGGTGCTGCCTAAAAAAGACAGCAAGGTGCTATTTGAGTAAGGGTTATCAAATTTAGCTCCTGTAGATGTGATAAAGACCATCCATCCATCATGAGAAGTCTGTAAATGTTCAAACTCTTCCTTATCATAGGGGAGAATAATCTTTTCAGGGGGATTTCCAAAGGTTTAGATGCTAAATTTATGCACTTTCCATAAAAATTGCAATATCAAATCATAATAGGGGACACTACCTTCATAGGGGAGGTTGACAAATGAATCAAATATATAGGATCATTTTGCCAAAAAACAGCATTGGGTGAAAAACTGGAAGTACATCCCCAACAGGATGTTCATAATCTAGGCAGCAAAGAAGGGCTTTTTCAATGCTTTTTAATAATGATTGGATGGTGTCCCTTGCCTCCTGTGTTAATTTGTCTGGAAGAGATTGGGGCTGGATCCCTGGAAGTATACCATGAATGGTCTAAGCTCCCCTGTTTTAATAGAAAGAGAGGGGCAGATCCATTGAATATCTCCCAAAATCTTTGGCCAATCAGGAAGAGTTTTCTAAATTTGAACAATCAATTTGGAGCCTTTGAGGCCAGAGGCCAGTCTATTGGATTTGATGGCCTAGATAGGTGTAAGGAGGTTTTTTTTTGTCTTTGTTTTTTTTTTTTTTTTTTTTTTTTTTGTTTTTTTTTTTTTTTTTTTTTTTTTTTAGGTTTTTTTTTTTTGAAACTTCTCTGGGGCCAAAATAAATCCATGAGCATCCAGGAGCTCCTGCAATTTAGCAAATTTTTCAAGACATCTCCGAGCAGGCACTGCCAGCAGAACAACATCCATATAATGGATAATGTAAAGATCAAAAAACTTGCACTTGTCTTTAGGAATAGCCATGTGTGAGGGCAAGCAGGAATGAAGGGATCCCATAGACTGCATTGGTAATGCACCTCAGATCCTGGAGCAATCTCCACTTTCCTGAAGCCATTTTAATCACAAATATAGGGGAATTCCAGGGAGAGGTGGAGGGGAACACATGTCCTGCCTCCAATTGTTTTGAACTAGCTGGGAAGCCATCAGAAGTTTTATTTATTTATTTATTTATTTATTTATTTATTTATTTATTTATTTTGTGGTTAAGGGCCACCATTCCATCCACATTGGATTTCAGTAGTCCATGTAATTGGTATGAGGACTGGCAGATCAACAGAGACCCTTATTAAAAATGGCCAAAACCTTTTCTATCACCTGTAGTCTGGGTGTCTAATTGGAGAGTGGCCACAGAGCAAACTTCTCCTTGCTGCAACTTATCTAGCCCTTGTCCTTTGTCCCAGCCAATCTTACACATCATCTGGAGAGCTTAGTTTCTTGTTGTTGTGCCTTGGACAATTGTTTGGGTAGTACAGACAACTCCAATCTCTTGCAAGAGATCTCACCCTCACAAATTAGTGGGGACACCAGCCAGGATATAGGACTGGAAGTAACCTGAATGGCCGTCCGTTTTTGTCAGCATATCAGCGGCGCTCATTACCTTCTGCCAGTGTGCCAGGAAGAGGTTTAGATGAGCTCTTAAATGTCCCACAAAGCATGGTGCCTTTCTTTGATGAATGCATTTTGAATTTGCTCAAACAGTCATTTAACCTGATTATTACTAGTTCCAATGTACGGAACCATCTCTATAACTTGAAGAGCTCAGAAAACAAAATGACTATCAGCATATGAGTTAAATGAAGCATTCATTAGAAGCTGAAAAACTATTGCAAGAGTTCCTATTTCAACTACCTGAGCAGAACCTGGATCTGTCTGTACTACATATTCCTTTCCATCAATTACATAGGCTGCTTTTCCATTAGAAGAAACATCAGTAAAAACTAACATAAATTTTTAACAGGATTACTCCTTAAAATTTTAGGCAACACAAAAGGATGCATTAACACAAGTTCCAACAGTTTATGAGCTGGAAATTGATTATCAATTTTCCCAAAAAACTGAGTAAAAGCAATTGTCCATGAGTCACTGTTTTGAAATAACCAATCAACTTGCTGTTTCTTATAGAGAACATGAATTACATTTGGTTTTCTGCCAAAACCATCTCCTAGACTCCATATGGCATTTTTTTGTACTATATAAACTAAAGCTTTAACATAAGGATTCTGCAAGTCTTTGGCTGAGGAAACATATGAATGCAACCTTAAAAATGGTCCCCCCCTTGCCATGAGTCAGAAGTCAGACTATGCTGTGTGGGAAGCACATAAGACTCTCATGGTTTTGCATAGTCAATATAGCATATCTGCTGATGTTGTATTGCATTCTCGAATTGTAAGAGAACTTGTCTACTCTCTTCAGTTAGCTGTCTAGGTGAGTTTGGATCACAATCTCCTTTTAGGATATTGCTGAAAGGTTTCAAATCGCCAGTAGGTGCTTTAAAAAAAGGATATAACCACTGGATTATTTCCTAATAAATTTTTGAAAATCATTCAATGATCATAAGCTATATTTTCTAGTTTCTAATTTGACGGGCCTAATTTCTTTAGGAGGTAAAATAAGTCCCAAATGCTTTTGAAAACTTTTCGATTCTGTCTTTAAAGCTTTCATTAGCAGACATGGTCACTGATGCAAATTGAAACCTAACAGGGCTGCAGTTTCCTGGGGCTTTTTTCAATAGCTTTTCTCAAATCTTATATTAACCTGCATTCTTTTAATTTCTTTCAACCACCAAAATTTAGGAAGATTTCTGTATTATCTCCTGTGCTAAACTCTTTTGAACCATCCATACAACATTCTCTGGCTCTCAGGCCATTTTGGCTTTGACCATTTCCTGCTTTTTCACTCTGCAAGACAGCCATGGGAAATGCACATCTCCAACCTTTTCAATTAAGACAGTGAAAAGATGTTTCTCTTTCTTTTTTCTACTATATCCCAAGCAATTCAAGTACTACTTATTGTTTAGAATTCACACATTCACAATCATACTTCAGACATTCATGCCTGGCAGCACCATAGATACAGAACATACATACATCTTTCAGCTCTGCTTTTCTTTAGACTAAAGATTAGCTTGTTGAAATAGAACATCTATGATTGAAATCTCTTGTAATGCAGCTGTTGCAGCTAAACCTTGAATTATGAACATATAACATATGAACCAATCACAACATATGTCACTTTTTTTCTCTTCTTTTTTTTTCTTTTTTATAAGGCCTTAAAACACTTAGAGTGCATGTGAGAGGGCAGAGGGTAAAAGGGAGGGAAGGAGGAGGGGGAGGAGGGATGAAGGGACAGAGGAGGGAACGAAAGGGAACTGGAATTGACATGTAAAATAATAAATTAAATTAAAAAATGCTTTGACTCCAAAATGTAAGTTGAAGGGCAAGTTACTGGGGAAAAGGATTTCTATTTTGTTTCCACAGAAAATGAAAAGATGTGATTCCTTCCAGACCCCAATGGTTTGATCATGCCAGACCGCCTGAAACGAGGGTACAGAATGATCCTACATTCAAAACATGAAAGCTGGACAAAGCAGCCCTACAGACTACAGCCAGGATTTCTGAATCTTCATTGAATCCCCCATGTGGCGCCCATTATCAGCAGGAAGTAGTTTGGAAAGAGCAGCCTTCAAATTTAAAATGCTGTATATAAATGTTTGTTTTCATTTAATTGGACATTGTTATATAAATTAAATTAAAAAAAAAACTTTCTGACAGGCTGTATTAATGTTTCCATACTTTTGGCTGGGGAGTATCCACAGCTTTATCCTCTAAACAGCAGGCATCTAGGTATCATCCTGCATTGATCTCTCAGCCTGGTTTGGCCCTGCAGCTCATCTATGACTGCAGCTGTTTGAAATTACAAGCAATCACCATTGTAGCAACTCTGAGTTCCATCTGACCTAGTGCATAAGCCCAGCCATACCTTTCATTCAACAAGCCCTGGTGCAGCTCTGAGACAGCTATGGTGGTGGCTTTCAGAATGGTGCCTCTCCTTGGAAAAGCCCTGTTTTTCCTTGAACATACAATCTTTCTCTGATCTACAAGGGCAACCAGCGTCTTTTCGGATAACCTCTTGGGCTCATCTTCCTCACTTTCTTACTCAGAACAAAATAACTGTCAATTTCCTGTCTTCTGCATCTCTTTTAAAATATCTTTACTAGCCTGTTGAATGGAATTTAAAAAGCCTTCAAGAGTTTCTGTTTTACTGCAGTTTCCTGTTCCTCTAGAAGTTCCTTTAATTGAAATTCTAATTCAAACATTCTGGGTGTATTCCCCATCTCTCATTTTCCTATTTATTTATTTACTTATTTACCCCAATATGTCCCAGCCAGCACAAGGGATCACCCCATCTATTTACGTCACTTTCAGAATATTTGTGGGGACCTTCAATTGCTGTGCCTTCACAGTGTGTGTGTGGGTTGGGGAGAGGGCAAGCTATTGAAGATACAGAAGAGTGTGTCGAGATTGATAACACAGGACTCTTGCTTGATATTAAGAAACTCTTATTTATTATTTTACACTGGGGGCTGACGCATATACCCCTGGAACAGGTGGAGGAGGGGAAGCAGAGGGGGGCAGTTAGTCATATCAGGTTCCAAGGACCTGTTAGGGCACTTGCAGAGTGCCTGACTCAAGGTTGCTGAGAAAAAAGTTATACCTTGACTCAATAAGCCTGTTTTTCTTTTCCTAGGCTTACAACTTCCTGCCCAGAAGGCAGCAGGGGGAAGTGAATTCTTAGCCAAGGTCTTAGTTCCTATATAACCAGGAAAGTGGTGTGACCTAGATCAGGCAGCTCTCCTAACAGAAGGCATGTGTAAAAGAGGATTGATGATTGAGGGCTGTTCAAAGAAGTGAAAAGTCTGTCACTCTGTTTTTCACTTTTACTTTATTTTCTGTTTTAAATTTCATCTCTTTTTCGTGTGTGTGTGTGTGTTGTGTGTGTGTGTGTGTGTGTGTGTGTGTGTCTGTGTGTGTATAATGTGTATATGTAAGTACAGGTGCCTGTGGAATTCAAAAGAGGAGTTTTAGCCAGTTGTGAGTCTCTGAACTTCGAATGAGTCACTTTTTTTTTTTTTTTTTTTTGATATGAGTCACTTTATGTTGCTGTGATAACATAATATACCCAGGATCCAGGGCAACTTTTTGAGGTTTATTTGAATTTATGATTACAGAGGGGTAAAAGTCCATCATAGCATGGCATGGAGACACTGCAGTAGGCCTAGGGGTAGAAAAGGAAACTGAGTCTTCACATCTTAAACATAAGCTCAAAACAGAAAGCAAGGAAATGATGTGAAGCATTTACTCTCAGAGCCTGTTCTCAGTGTTATACTTCCTCCATCAAGGCTGCATTACCTAAACCTCTTCAAAACAATGCCACCAACTGAGATTTAAGTTTTCACATACCGAGCCTAGGGGCAACATTTCTCATATAAGCCAGTATGAAGTCCGGTCTTCTTTAAGGGCAGTATATGCTCTAAACTGCAGAGCCATCTGCCTAGCCCCAAGTCCCTCATTCTTCAACTTATACTACAGCAATTTTGGATGGAGTCATTCTACTGTGATGAATGAATTCTATTGTCACACTAAGCCAAAGTTTGAAGTGACATGGGTGTAGTACCATCTGTGAGAGAATATTTATGGAAAAGAAATTCTGGGATGTCCCTATGACAGAACTCTAGGCAATTGTTAACAGAAATGTGATAGTAAATGACAGGAATTGTAGTGACTTACACTTTTAATCCCAGAACTCTAAAGGCAGAGGCAGGCAAATGTTAGAGTTTAAGGTTAGCCTGGTCCACATGGTACCAGAATAGCCAGGGCTACATAGAGAAAATCCTGTCCTGAAAATACAAAAAAAAAAAAAAAAAAAAAAAACAACATAAAACAAGCAACAATACCCCCCAAAAAAACACATTGAAAAATCATCAGTGCTGAATGTAGATAAGTAAGAGAATATGTATTTTGTGCAGCAAAAGGAGAAGATTGTAGTCAGGCTGTTAGTATTTATCTCTACATTCACCCCTTCAGATATTTTCTTATGAAATAAGAGTTCAAAATCCAGAGTCTTTATGTTCCATATTCTTTTGACTCAAGTGCCCATCTTTGTTTCTACTGGTGGAAGTTATTTAAGCAGGAAGTTAACTGGGAAAGAGGCACCAACCTATTAACTTCCAGGGTCATTTACATAGGCTTCACTGCCAGCAACAGTAGTTAGACTCAGTGGGTGCCAAAAGACTAGTGGGGATATGGCTTCATGGCCTCCCTGGACAGTTACAGCAGTGATAGCAATGAAGAAAAATTGTTGAGGCTCTGGGAAAGGGGACTTCCCTTTTGATTCAGTTGTAATATGTCCTAATTCACTCCCTTCCACAACATATCTAGAATCACTTCTTTGCCTTTGACTGTTCTAGTCTCATTTTTGTCACTGTGAAAAGATATTCTGATAAAAATCAACTAGGGGAAGAAAGGCTTTATTTAGCTTACATTTCCAGGTCACACTCATCATTGAGGGAAATCAAGGCAGGAACCCAAATGAAGGCCTTCTTGATAGTCTGCACAGGATTACTTGTGATGAACGAACTCACTTATAGTTAGAGAAATTCAATAAAAACCATGGAAGATACTGCTTCCAGGCTCATGTTTAGCTTTCTTTTCTAAAGAATTTTGGACTATCTGCCTACAGGATGGTATTGCCTATAGTAGGCTGGGCTTTTCATACATCTGTTTTCAGTGAAGACAAATCCCCATGGACATGTTTACCGGTCAATCTGATCTAGGCAATGCCTCAATTGAGATCCTCTTCACAGATAATTGTAGGGCATGTCACTTTGACACTTAAAGCTAAATAGACATCACCAACAACCATTTATGAACAAACATTGTAGCTTTATATCCTGACATATCTTTACACATTTAAAACCTTTCTAGAAAAAAGTGATAATGATTATTCATTGGAAGAAAACAAGATCATTAGGGACAAAATCTGATGAAGACTTTTCCTAAGATGCCAATTTGTACCCTTTCAGTTTTCTTTTTCCAAATAAAAACCTTCCCACAGCATTCACTATTATCTATCAAACAATAGGAATAAAAGTTTCAGACTGTGTTCCCAACAGAAGACAAGTTTAAAAATATTACACTCCCCAACTTCTCTCATTGTGATTTTTAGCTGGAAATGATCTGGAGCAGATAATATTATCGTCTTTTAGCATGATTGTCCTAAGATGTTTTCTTGACATTTTTTAAAGAATGAATCTCTCCTGCATCACCTTATGCAAGGTGCATGTACTCACCAAAACCCACAGTACAATCCTGTCTTGAGTATTCATCTGCTTACACAGTCACACCCAAAACCAAGACCTATTTTTAAAGTGTGTGAAAATGACAGGGATGGGCTACACCTGCCAGCCCTGATGAGGAACTCCATGATAGAAAACACAAAGACCACATGAATAGGAAGGCCACTGACGCCAGCCTAGGCTAGTATACCAGGCAAAACTCTCAATCACTATAGACATAGAAAACAACATATTCAGTGACAAACCCAGATTTTCAAAGTATGTATACACAAATCCAATCCTACAGAAATTTTGGGAAGGAAAATAGCAACCCAAGGAAGTTAACTATACTCACAAAGACATAGGCAATAGGTAATCCCACTTCACCAGAACCCAAGGGTAAAGCAGGACAAATATATTCACAATATCCCTGACAACAACAAATCTAAAACAAACAAGCATTAACAATCAATGGTTTTTACTCACCCTCAACATTAATGCTCTTAACTCCTTGTTTGTTCAATATGTTAGAGGACCCAGCAGGAGGAAGAAGAGTTCCAGAGCCAGATTGGTCATTGAAGATGTCTTTGTGTGTGTGTGTGTGTGTGTTCTAACTATTGTGATATGTGTGTATTTTATTCATGTCAATCCCCTCCCTCCGTGTGTCTGTGTGTGTGTGTGTGTGTGTGTGTGTGTGTGTGTGTGTGTGTGTTTAGACAATGCCAAGTTTTTTTTTTTTTGGGGTGATATCTTTCTAGATCCTCTAAAGTACCTGAAATATTTTATAAGTAGTAGTAGTAGTAAGAAAATACATTATGTAAATACATTTTTTGTTAAGATTCATTTGAAATAATGTTTGGGAAGAAATAGGTTAAGCCCTCCAGAGTTGACCAAATTGTGTTTATGCCAAAGTTTCCTTCTCGTAGAAACGTAGAGCTCTAAGTCACTACTCCAAGTGTGGGCAAGAAACCACTTTCCCATCCAGTTGGCTTTCCTGTGTACATAGTATATGTAAAGGACAAAGGAGTCCTATTCACAACACCTAGTCACTCTAGATGTTAAAATGGTTGCCAGTGTATGACAAAGTAGAAGTAGTAGAACATATTTAGTACTTTTGTGTTAAAATTGTTCTTTCTGTGTTAAGAATTTTTAAATATTACTGTTACATGAGTGCTGTTTACTGGACTGCTATGTACATAGTGGACAACAGTCCTTACTTGAAACATCTGGTCTATCTAGATGTTTAGAATTTCCCAACATATGTTAAATGTAGAGGTACTAAAATATCACTTTGTAAATATCTTTTTGCTAGAATTATGTGAGTAGTGCTGTCTGTACTTGCTTAGTGCTGAGAAGAGGAAGGGCTGGGAGGCAGGGAGGTCATGTGCTAGTGTGTTTATATGGGACCTTTTCAGATGCCCTTTATGTATATTTGCATATTGTTTTGCTGTGTGTATACTGCATACAGTGGAAAAATATTTCTAAAATTTTCAGCTTCTAGTCTCTAAATGTTAAAGAGGTTGCCACCGTATGACAAAACAGTAAAATTAGCACATTGTGTACACTGTTAAAATTTATAGGAAAGATTGCTCTGTAAATAACTTGTGGGATATGAATTTGTTCAGCAATTTCTAAGCGTTACATATGTCGATATTTGTCTACTGGTTTGAGGGCAGCGAGAAGGGAGAAAAGAAAGTGGGTCAAAAACCCAGATGGTTATATTTAGAAGATGCCTCAGATCAAAACCATTGCTTTACATAGTTTTATTCACTAGTGCAGTGTGAATAGCAGGTAAGGTCTTACATGAATTACCTAGTATTTCTAGATATTTTTAAAGTGCTTGGTACATTTAAAAGTAGAAGTAGTAGAATAAAACTTTGTGTAAATGGTTTTTGAAAAATGGAGATACGATGTTTAGCAATAGAATTGCTAACCTACCTCTGAGAACAGTACCAGCTGTACTTGTTCAGTGGATTGAGTGGTGGGGTTCTAACCATTGTTACATGTGTGTGGTTTCAACACTATTCTGTATATAGGGGACACATTTATGTCCTCATCTGAAACACCTAGCCCTTCTAGGTGTTTAGAAGTACACAAAGTATGTTAAAGATAGATGTAGTAAATAATACATGTTGTAGATTATCCTGTTTAAAGTTGTGATGAATTATTCTCTTTTGGAAAGGGAATGCTAAGAACTACTTCTCAGCAGTATAGACTTGTGCTGGTTTGGTAGGGAGAAAGAAAGAAAGCATATGAAGTGCCTAATACTAATGTCAGTTTTGGTAATGCAAGATGAGCCATTATCCCATTTATCTGTGCATCTTATTTGTGCAATGCATGGTATATGCAGAAGTCAGGCGAGTCTTAGTCTTCCTAGGTGGTGAAGAGGTTTCCAGTGTATTTCAAAGTAGAATTAGTGAAAAGACATGTTTTAAAGTTGTGGTAAAATTCATAGAAAAAACTCTTAAAACCACTTAGGAAGTGAAATTATTAATAATCCTACAATAAAGTTACATAAACCTGACCCCTGAGTTGAGAGATGGGAGAGGTTCTCGACCAGAACATTGCTATTTATAGATGCAGTTTATTTGCTGTACTATCCTGGTGAAACAGAAGTGTTATTGGAAACATCTAGTCTTTAGACTTTTAGTGCATAATATACTTTGTGTGGTAATGCACACCTTTAATCCCAGGTTGAGGCAGGTGGATCTTGTGAGTTACTGCAGTCCAGCCAGGACTACATAGACTTTGTCTCAAAACAGTCAGAAAATGTGCAGAATGGACTGGTGAGGTCTCAGCAGGTAAAGGCGCTTGCCACCCATCTGGTTGCCTGAGTAATGTATCTCCAGGGTCTACATCATAAAAGGAGAAAACTGATTCACAAATTGTCTGATGGCCTCCATACAGGTACAGTGGCATGCATGTGCCCATATGTACTAATCAATAATTGTAAAAAATGCACATGGTAAAGAATAGAAGGTTAACACCTTTTAAGGATTATTTGATAGGAATGGTGGGGGTTGGAATTGTTAAACCTTGTTTTTGAGCAGATACTGTTACCAGGTGGTGGATAGGGGAAAAGAATAGTGCAGAGCAAGGCACTGTGCCTATGGGTTGGTTCCACTGTCTGCCATTGTTCAGTGTGCATTTCAGTTAATGCTGAATGTTACCAATTAGAGGGTAACTCCCAGTGCCCAAAGGAAGAGCTGTCCTCTGTGGTTGACTTTTGTAATATTGTCAGGACAATGATCCTTGACTGGAGATGTGCAGAGAAGGTGGATGAAGGAGGTGCTTTTTGCTATGACCACCACATGCAGAAGACAGAGCTATATGCAGGGATCCATGTGTGCATATGGGAAGATACTTGTGTTTATTGTACACAAAATTCATCCGACAACATCTGAACTGCAGGAATGTCCTAAAGGAGAACATACGGTTAAAAGTATAGCTTCATAGGTTGAGAGAGACATAGGTGCCTCTTGAACATTGAATTGTTAAGCCATGTCTGGACAGTGAGTTACTTCATGTTGCTAGACTGACTGGAGGGCAGACAGGTTCACAGGGCAAGATCTGCACCCTTGTGAGGTTGACATCCTGAGGATCCCTACTGCAAGTGCATAGTCAATACTCCACAGGAATACATTAATTGAGCAGGAAAACACACCTTAGTATTTCAATATGTATATCTGATGATAAAGTTAAGAATGCTGTACTTAGTTGGTCTGTTGCTTTGTGTTTCCTGGTAAGCTGAGCATTGAGGGAATGCAGCATTTTAATTGTACCTTTGACAGTACTTCTATCTAGAAGCATGCTGCCATTTTTATCTTTTATGAAATTATTGTTGCCAAGGAAGACAGGATTACAGTTTTTGTCTGAAAGATTGAGATGCATTCTTGATTTATCAAAATATTCTTGTGGCATGGAGTTTTTAGTTGGTGAATATTCACAACGTGGGGAAAGCATGGTACGCCTCTATAATCTCAATTAGCTGAATGTATGTACATGTGAAGCATCTAGATGGACACATCAAGCTGAGTTGCTTGTGACTGGGAGACTGGTTGTTGTGTTTTGTTTCATGTAATGGAAATACTCCAAAATAAATAAAGGCTTCTTTTAAAGCTTAAAAGAAAGATAGGAAGAAAGAAAGAAGGAAAGAAAGAAAGAAATGACAGAGACAACTTCGACTGGTCAGTCACTCAAAGTTCTTCTGTAATGTTCCATCTTCAGCCCATATGCCATAGTGTGCCAGAGTGCAGCTAAGCAGGAAACTTTAAACTGTCCACCTGTCCATCTTTCTGTGTCCTGCAGACTGTCTAGCAGACTCTTCCATGAAGCACAGGTATGTACCTGATCCACCATATAAACAAACTCAAAAGAAAAAGCACATGATCATCTCCCTAGATGATTCAAATGCCTTGACCAAAATTCAACACCATTTCATGATAAAGATCTTGGAGAGATCAGGGATGAGAACATACCTACACATAATAAGAGCAATATACATTTAACAAACAGCCAACATCAATCTAAATGGAAAGAAGCTTAAGGTGATTCTTCTAAGAAAAAGAAAGGCTGCCCCTCTCTTCCACACCTCTTCAATATTTTACTTGAAGTTCTAGTTCGAGAAGAAAACAACAAAATGAGATCAATTGGATGCAGGTGGAAGGGAAGAAGTCAAACTTTCTCTATTTGCAGATGATATGATAGTTTACATAAGCTACCTAAAAATCTCAACCAGGAAAACTCCTACAGCTGAAAAACTACTTCAGCAAACTATCAGGATACACTATAAACTCAAAAAAAAAATCACTAGCACACTTTATTCAGATGATGAAGGCACTCAGACAGGAAATCAGAGAAACCTCACACTTTACATTAGCCACAAACAACATGAAGTAGCTTGGAGTAATGCTTACCAAACAAATGAAAGTCCTATATATAAGAAGTATGTGCCTTTAAAGAAAGATATTAAGATACCAGAAAATGGAAAGAAGTCCCATGCTGTTGGATAGGTAAGTTAAACCTAGTAAAAATGGCAATCATGCCAAAAGCAATCCTACAAATTCAATGCAATCCCCATAAATATCCCAGCATAATTCTTCACTGACGTAGAAATGTTAATAATCAACTTTAAATGGAAAAACAAAGACCCGGGACAGCAAAACAAACCAGTACAATGAAAGGACTTCAGGAGGCATCACCATCCCTGACTTTAAGCTCTACTACAGAGCTAAGTCCAGGAAACAGCCTGGTATAAGCACAAAAATAAGGTAGACCAATGGAATTGAATTGAAAATCATGATATTAACCCATGCACCTCGCATTACCCAACGTAATTTTTTGACAAAAAGTGATGGAATTATACAATGGGAGAAAACAAATTGCAACAAATGGTGCTGGCACAATTGAATGATGATGTGTGAAGACTGCAGAAAGACTCATGTCTACCACCACACACAAACAAGTCCAAATGGATCAAAGAACTCAACCTAAATCCAATCACACTGTACCTCTTAGAGGAGAAAGTGGAGGTACCCTTGAACAAATTGGTATAGAGAAGGCTGCTTTCCTGAACTTAACTCAATAGAACAGATACTGAGATTGAGGAATGCAAAGGCTCAAAGATACTTAAAAGTGTTCCAGCACCCTTAGCTGTCAGAGAATTACAAATTAAAACAACTTTGAGATACCACCTTACTCATGCCAGAATGGCTAAAATTAGAAACACCAGTGACAACTTATGCTGGAGAGGGTATGGAGAATGGGCAACACTCCTCCACTTCTGGTGGGAGTACAAATTTGTACCGCCATTTTGGAGATCAGTATGGTGGTTGCTTAGTAAAATGGGAATCAGTTTATCACAGGAACCAGCCAACTGCCTTTTAGGCATATACCCAAATAATCCACATCCTTGCAAGGGATATGTACTCAACTAAGTTCATAACAGCATTATTTGTAATAGCAGCAAGAACCTGGAAGCAACTTATTGCCCGTCAACTGAAGAATGGATAAAGATGTTTTGTCACATCTATAAAATGGAACACTACTCTGTGGGGAAAAAAACAATGGAATCTTTAGCACTACGGGCAACTGGATGGAACTTGAAGAAATCATCTTGAATGAGGTAACCTGGTCACAGAAAGAGAAAATGCTATGTACTCATTCATATTTGTATTTTAGACCTAGAGCAAAGGACCATAACCTACAATTCACACCGCCAGAGGAACTAGGATACAAGGTGAATTCTAAGAGATTCATATATGGTCCCTTACAGAGGGGGAAGAGACAAGTTCTCCACACCATGGGGAGTGGAGGGCAGTGAATGCAGAGATAACTAGGAGATGAGGAGATGAAAGCATGTGTGACTAGGAAGGTGAGTCAGGGGAGGAATAGAAGAGAGAGAGACAGAGGGAGAGAGAGAAACAGAGAGAGATAGAGAGAACATAAAGAGGGCCATTGTACGTTTGAAGAAAACTGTACATAAAGAAATGTCCAGAGACCTACAAGACTGACTCCAACTAACAATTTGAGCAAAATTGGAAAGGCTACCATAAAAGCCCTTACCTGATAATAAGATCAGTGACTACCTTATCCACCATCATGGGTCTGTCATCTAGTACCAGTTGGAAGAGAGCAAATACCCACAAGTAAACACTGAGCCAAACTAGAATCCAGATGCAGAGAGGGAGGACAAGACCATGATGCAGAAACACCTAGAGACACATGACCTGAACAAGGAGGAGCTAATGAGCCCCCAGACTGATAGCTGGGAATCAAGCATGGGACTGACTCATCTGCCCTGAACATGGTCTCAGCTGGAAGTCTAAGCTGTCCGTGCTACCGTCTTGCCAGCAAGAATGAGGCAGCACACTCATGATCCTTCTGCAGTAAAGCTTTAATGCATCTTGAGAGGAGAGCATAAGCTTACAGCGCGGAGACCCCAAACATCAAAACCCAACCCTTATATGGTATACAACCTTTTCTCGGACGTGTCACCTCCTGATTGGCTGCAGCCCATCGGCCCATATGGCGCCACTGGAGAGGCAGAGGCCAAGGGAGGGAAAATCACCCTGCACCTGTGCACTGACTTTTTACTCTCAATGCCAGCCAGATGCAGCGCCATCTTGTAATGGAGAATGCAAGGACGGCTCCTAAACTAAGTAGTCTAAGGGACCTCAGACAGTGGAACCAGGATTTATTCCTGGTGCACAAAAGGACCTTGCGGCACATCCCCCATGGAGGGATGCTCCTTAACCTAGAGACAGGAAAGAAGTCCTATTCCCTATTTCAAATTTCTTGATAGATTTAGAAGACCGCTGCTGAATGTCATCACCCTACATGTGGAGTGGTTTCGGTTGGATGGGGAGAGTGGGACAGGTGCATGTTAGTTAGGGAAAGAAATGCAAATCAAAACCACTCTGAGATTCCATCTTACACTGATCAGAATGGCTAAAATCAAAAACACCAATGACAGCTTATGTTGGAGAGGATTAGGAGAAATGGGAACACTCCTTTGTTGCTGATGGGAGTTCAAACCACTGTCAGACATATACCCAAAAGGAGGCACATTCATACCACAAAGATATTTTCTCAACTATGTTCACAGAAACATTATTTCTAATAACCAGATGTTGGAAATAGCCTACATGTCCTGAAAATTGGATAAAGAAAATGGGGTATATTTACATAATGGAGTACAACTCAGGGTAAGAAATAATGACATCCTTACATTTGCAGGCAAATGAACAGAATTAGAAAAAGCCATGCTTAGTGAGATAACCCAAAACCAGACAGATAAATATAGCAGGTACTCACTCATAAGTGGATACCATACATAAAACAAAAGATACACAGCCTATAATCCATAAATCCAGTAGAAGCTTGAACCCTCCTCCAGAAACAGATGAAAGCAGATGCAGAAATCAACAACTAACCAATGGGTCAATTTCCTGGAGTACAATCAAAGTGGGGATGGAACAAATATATGAACAAAGGAGTCAAGACCATGCTGGGGAAATCCATATAATCAGCTTTCCCAAGCTAGTGAGGATCACTGATTCAGGTCTGACAAAAGGGTGTAAGGAGGTTTGGTTTTTCTGCCCGCTGCCTGGCCTTGTCCTGCCGCATGCCAGCCCCAAATAATGCACTGACACTCTGTATTAGATATAATTCTGTTGGCCCGGTTACTTGTTTCTTATCGGCTAGCTCTGTCTTAATTATTAACCCATTTCTATGTATTTCCAGGTGGTCTTACCTAGAGCGGAGGAATGTCGGTCCTGTTCTCTCCAGGTAGTCCGTCCTGACTCCTTCTTACTACTTCCTCTTCCTCCTTGTCTCCTAGTCCCTCCTATCTTCCTTTCCTATTGGCCAACAGTGAAGCTTATTTATTAACCAGTAGGAGAAACATATACAGAATGGCATCTCCCATCAAATGGGAAGCTGTATAGGACCAAACTAGACTCCCTTAATATAGATGACAATGGTGACTGGGACAATATATAGGCACCACTGACAGCAGGTTACAAGATCTAACAACTAATGGCTAAAATGACTTAGTGAAGTCCATTCTATATTGAGAGATACAATGCCTAGCCTAGACACAGGTGTGTGTGTGTGGGTGGAGTGGTGCCTTGGTCCTGCCTCAACAAGATGACGTACAGACTTAGTAGACTTCTTAGAGGAAGGCTGCTCATGGAGCAGATGGGAAGAAAGGGTTGTAGAGGGTTTGAAAGGACTGGAAGGAGGGGTAAATGGGATTGAAATGTAAAAAATAATTTAAAAAGTGAACAAAAATAGTTATCTAAAAACAAGACTTACTATTAAAACTTATTTTCTTAGAATTTCATACATGTAAACAGTGCATTTTGATTATATTCACTTCCCCTGTTTCCGCTCCTCCCCTTTCTGATCCACTAAGTCTGATTAGTGCTGTGCACATGTGTGTGGGTGTGGGGCTATCTATTGCAGAATGGTCAACTTACAAGAGGCCATGTTGAGAGAAAAACTGATTCTCCCACCCTTAATAGCCACCAGCTGTCAATAGATCCTCAATGAGGGGTGAGGACTTATACCATCCACCAAATAAAATCTAGTCTGAGAAATGTTAAATCATAGACAAGTATGAATTGAAGACTAAAACATGCATAAAATTGGGGTGGGGTGGGGAGATAGACACTAGTGTAAAGTGATTTCAGTACAATCACAAGAACCTGAGTTCAGATCCTTAGCACCCACAGAAAATTTGGGTGTGGTAGTAAAAATCTGTAACTCCAACACTTTTCAGGGAGAGACATGTAGATAGTGGTGGGAAGATGAGAAGGATGGATGCTCTTACCTAGCCAGTTTAGCCCATCAGTGAGCTCCAGGTTCAGAGAGACCTGTCTCAAAAAGGGGCGGTGTCCCTGGCATTCACACACACACACAGCTGGACATATGTGTGCACAGATTGCATGTAACATACATACTGAGCTCCTCTAAACTGGAAATCTGAATTCCCAAATGTTCCCAGTCCAAAAATATTTGAGTGCTAACATGACACCCCTGGCCTCATACAATTACTCATTTTTATTATTTTGAACAATGTTACTTTAGAAAGAACTTGACTCTATACAACAGGTTTAGGGTGGTTGCTGGAAAAAGTCTTTTTATAGGAAAAATTCGTTGAAACATGGTATCAACATATATATGCTGTATAACTAAGGAAATGGGCTCAGATAGACAAGTGCACTTGGAGCTACATCGCCACATTATTCTGTTTTTTTTTTTTTTTTTTTTTTTTTTTTTTGAGACTTGCAATTCCTTTGTTCTTTTGGAGACTGTCCTAGAACACTCTCTGAAATCAGACTGGCTTGGAACTCACAGAGAACCATTTTATCTGAAACCCTAGTGCTAATGCGACTGTGTCACCAACACCTAGTCAGTCCTTTTTTCTTTCTTTTTCCTTTCCCTTGGTCTGTAAAATCCCACATTTCTTCACTCTTCTTTTCTTTTTCTTTTCCCCATCCACTCCAGACAAGAATCTAAACCTGTGTGTTGTTTTTCTTTTTCATTTAACAGTGTGCTGCCTCACTCAGTAGAGCCTCCTCACAATTCCTCACATGAAAATTGGTTTTAAGTCCCCCCTTTTTAGAGACTAGGAAACACAAAAAATAAAAAGGACCTAGAAGAGTAAGTCACATGGTTCATTTTGTTTGTTTGGAGACAGGCACTCTCTGTATCATTGGAGACTGACCTTGGAACTTGCTCTGAAACCAAAGGTGGCCAGAAACACACAGAGATTAACCTGTCTCTGCCTCCCAAAAATTTGCATTAATGGCATGTGCCATCACCCACCATCTAACGTATTTTTCTTTCTTTACTTCTTTTTTTTTTTTTAATTTCATGAAATATTTTGTGACCACAGTTTCCCTTCCAACAATTCCTTCAACATTCACTCTTTCCACCCAGCAAAATCAAGTGGGGCCTGCTATTAGGTATGGTTTGTTCACTCAGTAAGGTTGATTGTGTTGGAGAAAAATATTTTCTTCTTGAGAGGTTATCAACTGGAGTAACTTCTGGCTTAGAAACTGGATTCTTCTATACAATTTCCCTCTCAGCACAGGGACCTCAACTGGCTCAATCTGTACTTGGCCTAGATATTTTATTTATTGTTTTTTTTGTTTGTCTAATTGTCAAAAGCAGGCATACAATTGACTGCACAGATAGTGGCAATTGGCTCTTCTTTCAAGATAATACTGTGTAAAATTTCCTTAATAAAGGAAACTTGGAAGGGACAATGTATAGGAATAAGATTGCATGATTTTTTTGTGGGTTTGTTTGTTTTGCTTTGTTAATTTTCTTTCCTTAGACATTGTCCTGTCCCTGTATTTTTGAGCAAGATGTGGGTAATTCCTTGGGTAATATAAAATTAAAAATAGGGAAAATTCAAACATTTTATCTCTCATTATAGAGCAGCTCTAAATGCATAATGATATTATACCTGAGAATCTATCTTCCCCACCACTTCCTTTCTTTCACCCTTCGCACTTTCCTTTTCCTGAATTGATCCACAAAAATTGGATGCTTCCAGATATAAGTTCAAGTGATTTTCTAGCTGAAGCAGAGGTGGGTGAGTAAGAAGAACCACCCAAGCATAAACAATAAAAATGTGTATCAGTTGCTCTACCACAAGTTCTCCATTTTCTCATATTTATCTGTCTATAAAAACACACTAAATATATATTATTCCAAATGTTACATTCTAAAACAAGTATTTGTTATATTCTTTTTAATTAAAGGATACTCCATGTTTGAGTCCCTTTCATCTAGGGACCAGTAAGTACAGAGTACAAAAAAGCTATTGGAAGAAAGACATTTGCTAGAGAATTCAACCGGTTCTACAGAAGTGAGTGCCAAGATCCAGGACAGTCTCCAAAGTACACTGAAATTTTGTTTGGAAAAATGAGAGAGAGAGAGAGAGAGAGAGAGAGAGAGAGAGACGAAGAGATGCTCTTAGGGCTGCAACTGAGGGACTGTCCTATCAGAATCCCCAAAAAAGGCTTGAATACCTAATTCCTGCAACTTCCTTCTCTCATATAATGTAGACTTGGTCTCTCTCTGCATAGCTCTGGAATTAGCGAAGTTAGCTTTATAATCACATAAATTTCTCTTTTTCTTCTTTCTTATCAGTGTGGCCCCTCTCTGTGTGTACGTGTGTTTATTGCCCAGTGCCTCAGGTATTTTTATTTTAAAACATTCCTTGGATTAAAGAAGTTAAAGGAAGCCTAGTAGAGTACTTCACAACTTTCTTCCCAGCACTGGGGGAAACAGGCAGGTGGATTTCTGAGTTCACATTTGTTGTGACACACAGATACAATTTCAACACAGTAAGTTCTACACAACAAAAATCACATCTTCAAATAAAAAGAAAATAACATCGCAAAAAAGAAACCTGAATGGCATGGAGGTGCCTGGAGCCCAGGGCTTACACATTCCCTCATAAACAAGATCCAGACACTGGTGTCCATTGAAAGTTTTGAAATGGATTGTATTTGTGTTTATGATTGGATTCTTTAATTTTTTTTTTTAAGACTTGGTCTATTTGTGCATCTTGGCATTTGTCAAAACTAGCTCCTGTAAACCAGGGTTACCTCCAATCAAACAAAGGAAAACAAAAAACATCACACAGATCGTAATGCAGTGCCAGTGCAGAAGACCTTTTACCAAGGACTTCAACTTGTGGGCATATTTGGGTAGAGAATGGGCAAACATTCTGTCACTGGGGTTGGTAGACTTGCACTTGAACAGCTGCTGGGCCACAGTATTAGACAGGCCCTGACCAACTTTCCAAAACAAGACAGCCTATCATTCTGGGGTACTGATAATAACATCCACAGTAGAAAGCAGAAAGGTATGGTGGAGTAGTTGTGGAGATACAGCTTTATTCCCAGCAGAGAACAACCTGGACTACATATCCAGTACCAGGATCCACAATGAGATCTAGTCCAAAACATATAAAACAAACAATAACAACAAAAGAAATACAAACATAACCAACAGAATATAAGAGATGGAAGAGAACCTCAGCCGCTGAAGATAAAGTAGAGGAAAGGGATTCATTGACCAAAGAAAATCTTAACTCAAACAAATCCTTAACCCAAAGCATCCAGGATATGTGGGAACACTACGAAAAGGCCAAAACTAAGAATAACAGGCCAAAAGAAGGCAGAGTAGCCCAGCTCAAAGTGCAGAAAACATAATCAGCAAAATTGCTGAAGAGTACTTTCCCAATCTGAAGAAGGGCATGCCCATGAAAGTACAAAAAGCATGCTGAACACCAAATAGACTGGACCACAGAAAAAATACGCCTGATCACATAATAATAAAACACCTAACATACAGAATAAAGAAATAATATTAACAGCAATGAAGGAAAAATGTCAGTTAACATGTAAAAGCAGACCTATCAAAATTACACCTGACATCTCCATGGAAACTCTAAAGATCAGGGGTCCTGCACAGATGTTCTACAATTACTATGAGTCCAAGGATTCAAGCCAAGGCTTCTATAGCCAGACAATCTCTCCAACCACTATAGATGGAGAAAACAAGATATTTAATGATAAAGCCAGATTTTCACAATGCCTAGATACATATTCAGCCTTCTAGAAAGCACTGCAAGAAAAGTCCAACCAAGGGAGGTTATGCTCACAAAGACATAGGCAATAGATAATCCCACTTCACCAGAACTAAAAGGGTAAAGCAGGGCAACTGTATTAACAATACCAAAATCAACAACATTCCTTCAACATTAATGGTTTTAACTCACCTGTAAAATGACACAGGCTAACAGAATGGATACAAAGACAGAATCAAGTCCTTCTGCTGCATACAATAAACACATCTAAGCTTCATAGACAGAGATAACCTCAGGGTAAAGGGTTGTGAAAAGAATCTTCCAATCAAATGTATGCAAGAAGCAAGCAGGTGTGGCTATCCTAATATCTAACAAGTTAGACTTCAAACCAAAATCCATAAAAAAGATGAAGACAAACATCTCATATTCATCGCAGGAGAAATCTATCAGCACAAAGTCACAAATTTGAACATCTATGCCCCAAATACAAAGCACCCACATTTATAAAAGAAACGCTACTAAAACTCAAAATCACATAAAACCTCACACACTCATACTGGGAGACTTCAACATACCACTCTCACCGCTAGACTGGACCACCAGTCATAAACTTAACAAAGAAATAAAAGAACTAACAGAGATTATGTCTCAACTGGGTTTAACAAACATCTATAGAACATTGCATCCAAACACAAAGGAATATACCTTCGTCTCAGCTCCATAAGAACCTTCTCTAAAATCAACCACATACTAGGCGACATAACAAACCTAAAGGAGAAACATAAATAAATAAATAAATAAATAAATAAATAATGGGGACAACAAAGCAGGTCCTCTGCTAAGAAAGAGGTCTCAGGTGGAGAGTGCCAGGACCGAGTGAGATCCGACTATAGGTGCAGAAACATCCGAGTATCAGCCCAGCCTTTCTCCTCTTCTGCCAGCCATTGGCAAGGAGTGAGTCTGGGCCCAATTGAGGGCAACATCTCCCCTACAACCTTCCCCCAGAACTCCCTGGGTTGTCTCCCAATTCCCCTGCTCCTGTGGCCTGTCCCCTTTGAGAACACACTTGGAGATCCTGATACCTCCCACCCATCCCTACTGCAAGCCTGCCCCCACAACCTGTTCCCTTCCCTGCCCTCAAGTCCCACCACTCTGGATGAACACTGGCACTGAGGGTGGAGCCAGCTGTCCAGACAACTTAGGGGGACTTCTCAGAGCAACTCTGAACACAGGAGACATGCTTATTCATGTGGGACCACCCGTAATTTCCACCTGCTTGCATTCTGACCCCCACCACTGGTCCTCTGCCTCAGTCTCGGGCCCCATGCAGAGATCAAGAGCCTGCCTCTGTGGGACCACTCCTGAGTTCCCGCCAGCATCTTCTACCAGGATCCTCATCCCTGATCCCATCCATAGGCCCTTGTCTGTGGAGAGATTTCTTAGAGAATGGACCACACACAGCTACAGATATTGAACGTCTGGCCCATAAGCCCACCGGGGAAGTACCATAGAGAGGAGAGACCCACCAGCACCTGGAAGAAGCATATGGGGAGATGGCAACACAAGAATATACCTAACAACAGAAGACAAGAATGACACCATTAGAATCTAGGGAATCTACCCCAACTAGAATGGAACACAACAACAAAGCAGATGAAGCAGAGAGGAACAACTTAAAAATTACCATCAGAAAAATGATAGAGGCCATCAAAGAAGATGTGAGAAAATCCCTTAAAGAAATGGAGGAAAAAACAAACAAAAAAGAGGAAGAAATGACCAAATTTCTTAAAGAAGTAAAAAAAGTACAGAAAGCCAAGAGGAAATGGTTCAAGATTTGAAAACTGAAATAGAGAAAATAAAGGCAATACAAACCGAAGGAATGCTGGAAATAGATCAGGCAAAAGATCAAGAACTACAGACGCAAGCACATAACCAACAGAATTCAAGACATGGAAGAGAGAATCTCAGGCACAGAAGATAAACTAAAGAAATAGATTCATCGACCAGGAACATCATAAATCTAAACAAATCCTTAACACAAAGTATCGAGGAAATGTGGGACACTGTGAAAAGGCAAAATCTAACAATCATAGGCATAGAGGAAGGTGAGGAAGGTAGGAAGCCGAAGGCTCAAAAGTGCAGAAAACATATTGAACAAAATAATCGAGGAAAACTTTCCCAACCTGAAGAAGGACATGCCCTTGAAAGTACAAAGAAGCATACCAAACACCAAATAGGCTGGACCAAAGAAAAAAGACCCCTTGACATATAATAATTAAAACAAAACACCTAGCATACAGAATGAAGAAAGTATATTAAGAGCAGCAAAGGAAAAAAAGACCGGTTATATATAAAGGCAGACCAATCAAATTTACACCTGACTTCTCCATGGAAACTCTCAATGCCAGAAGTTCCTGGATAGATGTTCTACAAGTATTAAGACAACACAGATGCCAGCCCAGGTTATTATACCCAGCAAAACTCTCAATCTAGATGGAGAACACAAGATATTTAATGACAAAACCAGATTTCCCCAAAACTTATCTACAAATCCAGCCTTACAGAATGTAAAGACCCAAGGAAAGGTAACTATGTCCACACAAAAATGTAGGTAACAGATAATCCAACTACACCAGAAACAAAGGGGTAAAGCAAAACAAATATATTGACAATACCACTGCCAACAACAAACCTAAAACAAACAAACATTAATAATCAATGGTTCATACTCACCCTCAACATTAATGGTCTTAACTCACCTATAATAAGACACAGGCTAACAGAATGAATCTGAAGACAGAATCCATCCTTCTGCTGCATACAAAGAAACACATATAAGCTTCAAAGATATACATTACCTCAGGGTAAAGAGGGTTGGGAAAAGATCTTCCAATCAAATGCAACCAAGAAGCAAGCATTCATGGCCTATCCTAATATCTAATAAGTTAGAGTTCAAACCAAAATTTATCAAAAGAGATAAAGTCATTAATTTCGTATTCATGGCAGGCGGAATCCATCAACACAAAGTCTCATTTCTGAACATCTATGCTCCTAATACAAAGGCACTCACATTCATAAAAGAAATGATACTAAAACATAAAGCTTATATAAAACCTCACCCAATATAGTGGGAGACTTCAATACACCACTCCTAAGCACTAGACAGGACCACCAATCAAGAAACTCAACAAAGAAACAAAAGAAATAACAGAAGTTATGTCTCAAATTAGAGATTACCAGACAACTATAGAACATTCCATCTACCTTCTTCTCTGCTCCACATGGAACCTTCCCTAAAATTGACAACTACTAGGTGGCATAACAAAGCTCAACAGATACAAGAGAATAGGAATAATCCCCTTGTACCTTATTAGACCACCATACTTTAAAATTGGATTCCAACAACAACACATAGAGCAGAAAACCTGAAAACTCATGGAAACTGAACAATGTGCAATTGCACCACACTTAGGTCAAAGAAAAATAAAGAAATATATTAATGACTTTCATAATCTTCAATTAGAATGAGGACACAACATACCCCAACTTATGGGACACCTTGGAAAGCAGTGCTACGGGGAAGTTCATTGCAGCAAGTGCCCATAAGAAGAAATGAGTATAGTCACATAACAGAATTAATAGCCCAACTGAAAGTCTTAGAACAGAGACAAGCAAACTCAACCCGTAGGAGTAGACACCAGGAAATAATCAACTTGAGGGGCTGAAATCAACAAAATAGAAACCAGGAAAACAATACAAAAAGTCAATGCAACAAGAGTTGGTTTTCTGAGAAAATCAACAAAATAGACAAACCTTTACTTACAAACTAACGAAAAAGCCAAGAGAGAACATGCAAATTAACAAAATCAGAAAAGAAAACGGGGGAACGTAACAATGGATACAGAGGAAATCATACAAATTTCCAGGTCATACTTTGAAAACCTGTGACATACAAAAAATTGAAAATATAAAGGAAATGGACAAATTTCTGGATAACTATCACTTATCAAAATTAAATTAAGAGCAGGCAAACAACTTAAATAGACCTATAACCCACAATGAAATAAACAATCATTGAAAGTCTTCTAACTAAAAAAAATCCAGGGCCAGATGGCTGAGTGCAGAATTGTACCAGATGTTCAAAAAAGAACTAATGCCAATAATCCTCAAATTTTCCACAAAATAGAAACAGAAGTTACATTGTCAAACTCTTTTTATTAGGCCACAATAACATTGGTACCCAAGCCTCAGAAAGAACACAACTAAGAAAGGAAAACTACAGACCAATATCCCTGATGAAAATCAATGCAAAATACTCAATAAAATACTGGCAAACCGATTTCAAAAAAGAATACATCAGAGAAATCACATCCACCGTGTCCAAGTAGGATTCATCCTTGGATTGAGGGATGGTTCAACATACGCGAAAATCTATCAACGTGATCCAGAATCTAAACAAACTGAAAAAAAAAACCTTATGATTATCTCTCTAGATGCTGAAAAACCCTTTGACAAAATTCAACACTTTCATGATAAAGATCTTGGAGAGATCAGGTATAACAGGAACATAGCTAAACATAATAAGAGCAATGTACAACAAACCAACTGCCAACATAAAACTGAATGGAGAGAAACTTAAGACAATTCCTCTAAAATCAGGAACAAGACAAGGCTGCCCTCTTTCTGTATATCTCTACAAAATCATGCTTTTGAATTTCTAGCTAAAAGCTATGACAGGCAAGCAAAAGGAGTTCAAGGATCCAAATTGGAGAGAAGAAGTCAAACTGTCTCTATTTACAGATAGTATGATAGTTTACATAATCGACCAAATAAGCTCTACAAGGGGACTCCCACACCTTCAGCAAAATAACCAGATACAATATAAACTCAAAAAAATCAGTAGCCCTACTTTTTTCAGACAACAAAGACACATTAAGAAATCAGAGAAACATCACCCTTTACAATAGCCACAAGCAACATAAAGTATCTTGGGGTAACATTTACAAACAAGTGAAGACCTATATGAAAATAAGAACTTTGTAGTTTAGAAACAAAAAAAAAAAAAAAAAAAAAATAAAGTTACCAAAAAAATGGAAAGATCTCGGATGATCTTGGATAGGTAGGATAAATATAGTAAAAATGGCAATCTTGCCAAAAGCAATCTACAGATTCAATGCGATCCCCACTAATATCCCACCACAATTCTTCACTGACCTTGAAAGTTTAAAAATCAGCTTTATATGGAAAAACAAAAAAGACCCAGGAGAGCCAAAACAACCTATTCAGTAAAAAAGAACTTCAGGAGGCATCAACAAAACCACTGACTTTAAGATCTATCTCAGAGCTATAGTTTTGAAAACAGCCTGGTATTGGCACAAAAATAGACAGGTAAATCAATTGAATTGAATTGAAAATCTTGATAAAAACCCACACACCTATAGACACCTGATTTTCAACAAAACATCTAAAACAATAAAATGGGGCAAGGACAGCATATTTAACAAATGGTGGTAGCAAAATTGGATGTGGGTGTGTAGAAGACTGTAGATAGACCCTTGTCTGTCGCCATGCACAAAACTCAAATCCAAATGGATCAAAGATGTCAACATCAATCCAGCCATATTGAACCTCTAAGAGAAGAAAGTAGGAGGTACCCTTGAACAAATTGGTATAAGGAGACAGCTTCATGAACATAACTTCAGGAAGACACTGAGAGAAACAATTAATAAATGGGACCTCTTCAAACTTAGAAGCTTCTGTAACACAAAGGACACAGTGGATAAGACCAAATGGTAGCCCAGAGACTGGAAAAAATTGTCACCAATCCCATATCTGACAAAGAGGCTGATATCGAAAATATACAAAGAAGTAAAGAAAATGATCAACAAAACTTCAAATAACCCTATTAAAAATGGGAGTACAGAACTGAAGAAAAAATTCCACTCAATAGAGGAAATGAAAAAGGCTGAAAGACACTGAAGAAAATGCTCAACATCCTTAGCTGTCAGGAAAATGCAAATCAAAACAACTTTAAGAGACCATCTTATTCATGCCAGAATGGCTAAATTTAAAGCTTACCAATGATGTTTTACTCTGTGCTGGAGGATGTGAAGAAGGGAAACACTCCTCCACTGCTGGTGGGAGTGTAAACTCATACAATCACTTTGGAGATCAATACATGGCTGTTCCCTCAGGAAAATGGGAATTGGATTTACCACAGGACCCGGCAGTCCCCTTTTTAGCCATATCTGGAGAGTATGATCCACATCCATGCAGCAAAGACATCTCTTCAATTATGTTCATATCAGCACTATTTGTAACAGCAAGAACCTGGAAGCAATCCCAGATGCCAATCAATTGAAGAATGGATAATGAAGATGTGGCACATCTACACAATGGAATAGTACTCTGTAGAAAAAATAATGGTATCTTGAAATTCTCCAGGCAAGTGGATGGTACTTGAAGAAATCATCCTGAATAGAGGTAACCCAGTCACAAAAAGAGGTACATAGTATGTAATAGCACATCATATATAGATTTTAGTCATAGATAAAAGGATCATAAGCCTATTATTCCTACCACCAGAGGAACTAGGATACAATGTATATTCTAAGAGATTCAATGCTCAAAGTCCCTCACAGAACTGGGAAGGGACAAGTCCCCCAGAGCTCAGGAGAAGTGGGGGGAGGCATTGAATAGAGATAGAAATGGAGAAAGTGAGGGGTAGGAGAAGGAAAATACATGGGACTAGGAAGATTGAGTCTGGGTAGGCATAGAAGATGAAGAGAGAGAGAGAGAGAGAGAGAGAGAGAGAGAGAGAGAAGACCTAAAAAGAAGGAGCCATTATTGGTTTGAAGGGATAGCAAGAACCAAAGAATTTCACAGAGAACTACAAGACCGCGGCCAACAAACAGTTTGAGCTTCTGTGGAAATGCTACCGCAAATGACCTTCCGGGTTAGTGAGATCAACAACAAGTTATCCATGGAGCCCTCATCAAATACCTGTGGGAAACAAGGAGCAAACACCCATACATAAACACTGAGTCGAACTAGAAACCAGTTGCAGATGGAGAGGACAAGGCAGGCTGCAGAAACAAATAGAGAAAGCTTACCAGAACAAGGAGGAGCTATTGGGCCCCCAGTCTGATAGCAGGGAATTTAACATGTGACTGACTCAGTCCCCCTGAATATGGGTCTCAGCCAGAAGGACGGAGCAGTCTAAGGGATCAGACAGTGGAGCCAGTATGTATTCTTGGTGCAAGCCAAGGACTTTGAGAACACGTATCCCCAATGGAGGGATAACTGCCTTAACCTACAGACAGGTGAACGCCTGATCCCTACTTCAAATGACCTGCCATATCTACATAACCCCCAACTGGATGGCATTCCCCCCGCTATGGAGATTGGGGTGGGCGGATGCGAGGGGAGGGTGGTTTTGTGCAGCCGAAAGGGCAGAGAGTGTAAAAATGAGGGAGGAGGAAGTAGGTAGAGAGAAAGTGAGGGAGGGAAAGGGAACTGGAATGGACATGTAAAATAATAAATTAAAAGAAAAAAAAAAAAAAAAAAAAAAAAGAAATGAAAGTTACAACAGACTAGTAGAGGTGAATTTCACACTCAACAATGGAAGGAAATGTAAGAGGTGAGTATAAGTTCTTATGTCTGCAAGTAATCAGGGTGAACAAGTCTACAGATTTCAAGGGCCATGGAAAGACTATAGTTAATAATATTATGTTGTATAATAAAAATGTGTGAAGCATGTAGACATAAATATGCTTGACACATAAATAGTAATTATAAAAAGTGGTAAATAACTTAATAGGGGTGTGTGTCAGGTATGTATTCATGAAAATACCACATTGTAGACTTTAAATATGTACTATCATAGAAAAAATAAGAATAGTACACCCTGATTATAAGTGCTTCATTTGAATGTCAGGAGCTCATCCAGAAAAAGCTACTACTAGGCCATGCTTGAAGATTACAGGCTGGTGTTGCTGGTGTACATTGTGTTACAGAGGAAGCAAAACAAAGGGGAGTATGTATTCTTCTGTAACAAGTTGGTAGTTCAGACTTAAACATCGAAAGTCAGCAAAGGACAGTGTAGGACTGGACGCAGTTTTCTCTAGGAGCGAAAAGAACCATGAAGGGAAGTGGGAGACTTTCTTTCCCATCACAACTTTTAGAGAATTATCTGAAAATTTAAGTGCTGTGAATTTAACTTTGTATAAATAATAAAAAATATCCCATGCTTTTGGATAGGTAGGATAAACATAGTACAAATGGAACTCTTGCCAAAGCAATCTACAGATTCATTGCAATCCCCATTAAAATCACAACGCAATTCTTCACTGACCTTGAGAGGATAATAATCAACTTTATATACAAAACCAAAAGACAGAGTCACCAAAACAAGACACTTAAGAAAGTGCTCAACATTCTGAGCTATCAGAGAATTATACATCAAAACTATTCTGAGATAGCATCTTACTCCCTGCCAGCATGGCTAATATTGAAACACTACTGACAATTTATGCTGGAGAGGCTGTAGAGCAAGGGAACACTTCTCCACTGCTGTTGGGAGTGCAACCTTGTATAGCCATTTTGGAGAACAGTATGGAGGTTCCTCAGGAAGATGGGAATAAGTCTACCAGAGCACATAACTTAATCTCCCTCTTTGGCATATACCCAAATGATCCAAATGCATGAAACAAAGACATGTTCTCCTATGTTCATAGCTGCATTATTTGTAATAGCAAGAACCTGGAAGTAACCTAGATGCCCTCCAACTGAAGAATGGATAAAGAAGATGTGGCACATTTACATAATTGAATATTCTGCAGAAAAAACAAAACAAACAAACAACAATGAAAAAAACTGGAATTTTGAAATTCAAAAGGAAATGGATGGAACTTGAAGAAACCATCCTGAATGAGGCAACAAAGTCACAAAAAGAGGAACATAGTATGTACTCACTCAAATATGAATTTTAGACAAAAGGCAAAGGATCACCAGCATATAATTCACACTGCCTGGGAAACTAGGATACAAGTAGGATTCTAAGAGATTCATGAAGATCTCTCACAGGAGGACAAAGGGACTAGATCTGAGCATATTGGACGTGGGGGTGGGAGGAGAGTGAGTGGAGAGGAAGGTAGAAGAAAGAAAGAACCTGTGACTAGGACAATTGAGTCAGGGGAGGAATATACGAGGAGAGAGAGAGAGAGAGAGAAAGAGAGAGAGAATAAGAGCATAAGAGCATAAGGCATAATAGCATAAGAGCATAAGAGCATAGGAGCATAAGAACATAAAAGAAAGATGAGATTGATGACTAACTTGTTCACCATTACAGCTCCTTCATCCAGTGGCTGATGGAAATAAGCGCACACAGCCACAGCAAACACTAAAGCTGGAACTGGAATCCGGATGCAGATACGGAGGAAAATACCAGAGTTACAGAAACACGCAGAGATAACTGACCTGAACAGAGAGCAGCTAATTGGCTCCGAGACTGGTAGCTAGGAATCCTGCTTTAGACTAACTCCAGACCCCCTGAACACTGGGCCTCAGTTAGATGGCCTGGGCAATCTAAGGGACTTCTGACTAACAACCAGGGTTTTTCCCTGGTGCACAAAAGACTTTGAGGGCACATCCCCATGGAGGGATACTCCATTAACCTAGATGCAGGAGGGAAGGGTCTAGTCCCTATTCCTAATTACTTGACAGATTGAGATGATACTTCCTGGAAGAAATAGCCCTACTTGTGGAATGGGATGGATGGGAGGGGAGAGAGTTCAGGGCACATGGGAGGGTGGTAGAGAGGGAAAAGGGATGGAGGAATGGAGGAGGGAGGGGAGGAGGAAGGAGAGGGAACTGAGATCGTATATGTAAAATAAAAATTTTAAAAATGAATTAACAAGGCTGTGTTTCCACTGTCATTACATCTCTTCTCAAAGTCAATGAGTTTTAAGGGCTACTAGGGCTGGTAGAGATTTGAGGAAGAGATGGCAGGTTGCTAGTGCCTCTTCTTTCTCGGTGACTCTACAACCCTGGCAAGAAGAGCTGAGGCTACTGTGGTGGTTTGTGACTGGCCTGGCATACCAGAGCAACTGTGGCCATGTGGAAATACTGGAGCAGGTTGTGTACCAGGAGTTGTTTGGTAACTTGCTGCTACCTGGTGGTGGCCAGAGGGTTGGAGAGGCAGGTATTACTTGAGGCAGTGCTCAGAAGATGAACAATTCAGAGAAGGAGGAGAGATTTTTGCTAAGAAGGGCTGGCTGGTGCATCCATGACCGGGATCCGGGCCTGGAGGAGTAAGTGCTAACTCGGCCAGCCAGCCTAGGCTGGCTTAAGGTCCCTTGCCGGAAGCTCTGGTGCATCTGCTCCACCTGCCTCTAGACTACTGAGTTTGGGGAAAGAAAGGTTCAAGTGGCCCAGTGAGTTTCCCCTTGTCCGCTGGGGACCATCATGATCTGAAATCTGAATTCCTGTGGCATCCACCACACCTGCATACAGTGGTCTCTGACAGCAGTGACTGTGTTTTTAAAGAAATTGCTTAAGAGTCCCTGTTGAAACTTTGGGAAAAGGGGATTTATAGCCTGTCATAGCTCGTCTCCAAGTTGGTCCCCATCTCCAAGACTGGGGATATGCTTTAGGTTTAGCTGCTAGTCTCGAAGTTGGAGTGAAATCACGGTATGAATAAATTGTGAGATGTTCAAATGGAATGTATTCATATATATGTGTGTATGTATATATACACTTATATTCACATACATATATGCATATACACACGTACGTGAGTGAAAAAATGATCAAATTGAGAGATTAGGTGATTTCTCACTGGCTTTGAGATAAGCATTTTATTTTTAAGGCCACAATGTGGGCAAGGAGTTGAGCGTAGATAATTTAGTAAAAATAACATGGTGAGCCCTCACAAATTGACCGCTCTTAGAAAAAGTCAGGAAGGCAGAGACAAGCCCTGACTAAAGTGATGAAGTATCATTCATCAGCCAAAATTTTGTTAATGACTTTATACAACAGGTGTCCATTGTGCGATTCTCAGCAGAAGTATGTCTCAATTCACAAACTCAAGTTTTAAATAAGGTTTGGGCACCCGAGGTGGGCGAATTATATAAAAAATTTTTCAACATTATTTTATATGTTAAACTGCTTCTGTAAGAGAATTCAAACTACTTCTATGATTTTTTTCTCTGTAGCTAGGTGTTTGTATATGAAAAGTGCATAATTTTCTTCGGGGTGGGGGGCTTGTAGTATGAAGAGACTATGTGTTGTAGTTGGTTCCTGTTGGTACTGTGATCCAAAATCTCAACCTTCATAGAGATTGGACACAGGCTCAACTGTGTTTTTCTAACCCTTTTCTCATGCCTCTGAGGAATCATAATAGAAATGTATTGCAATTTTGAAATTTACCTGCAACAGTTGACTTGGAGAGAAGAATGCAAAAACTGCCACAAAATTATTGTAAATATTGTTACTAGGAGCAATTTTGATGGAATCTAGTTTTAATAGATTTTCCAAGGACACCGAGTAAGGAATAATTTTATTCCTGCTTTCCTTAATATGGAATTTGTGCCTATTTTAGAAAAATTGACATGCAAGTTTGATCACTGTCAAAATTTATGTCATCTTGATAAGACTATATTTAGCATCAGCCAAGGAATGCATTCTCTAAGTTTTGTACAGTACTTTTGCCCTGGAATTTCATTTGAAGCATTTCCGTCAGGGCTTCATTAAGTGAACAACATAGAAACTATGAATGTACATTTGGGAGAGGTTAAATGGAGTTTTGGTTCCCTCAGAACTAAGGGCCTGAGGTGACAGAGTCCATTTGTGTAGAGAAAGCTCTGTTATCCTTTAATCCCCCCCCAAAAAAAAGCCCATAAAAGCCATAAGAGTTATGGATGCCTACCAGAATGAAGGTAGCATGACTGGAAAACAAGGAACACGTGGCATACGTTTACCTGTGTTCATGTAAGTCTCTGGGTGTCTTTTAATTATGTAGCCATACACAAATCATCATGGTTCCCTTTGCAATTCAGAGGAGAATGACTTGCAACCCACCAACAAGTGCATGTTTCCATTCTTATTTGACCATTCTGGTTCTTATCCCTTGTGTAGTTTCTTTCATGGCCTTTCTACTGGTTTCGTGAGTTACACATTGCATACATTTGAAATTGCTATTTTTTAACTTTGAATGTTCACTGTGTGGTGTTGCTTATTTTATAGTGGTGTACTTCTGTTTCCATGTATGCATGTGCACTGTGTGCATGCAGTGCCCACTGAGGCCCAGGAGAGGGCACAGAAACTCCTAGGCTGATCATTGCAAGAGCCATCTAGCTCTGACTGGTAGTGTACACTCTACTAATGACCATGCCTTGCATATGCCTGGACTGTACCTGGCTGCTACCTGGCGCAGTGTGCTTTCCACACTCTACAACAGGTGGATTTAAAGTAAAAAAATTATGTTAATTATACATCATTTTGGATCAAAAAATAAGTAGCTACACACACACACACACACACAAACACACACATACACACACAGGGCATGGTGTTGTACACCTTCAGTCAGAGCACTCAAGAAGAGGCAGAAGCAAGTGGATCTCTTTATTTGAGGCCAGCCTGTTCTATATGTTTAAGTTCTAGGATAAAGAGACATTGTCTCAATAATAATAATAATAATAATAATAATAATAAAATCCTTCTTAGGTGATGTTAGGGAGTGGAGAGAGGGAGAGGGAGAGGGGTGGACTGACTGTCAGTTTGTTTCCCAGAGCAGAGCATGACCATGAATTAGTGACTAAACCAAATCAAATGATTCTGACGAAATTTAGAATGCACGAGTAGAGGTTTCAGTAAGTGAGTCCTTCCTAGGACCTCGGGACTTGTTCCATTTATTTTGAGGAAGGATTTTCTTCTTGTTTTTCTTTTTGGTTTGGTTTGGTTTTGTGGCCTCTAGAGTTTACTCATTGTCTCCTGCTGATAACTGACACAGCCTGGAATCAGTCATCTGAGAGGAAAGCCTAGATTAGATTGGCCTGTGGATAATTATCTTGACTATTGATGCAAGAAGGTCCATCCATTACCATCCGTGACACATTGTCTGTACTTAAGAAGCTAATTGGTGCATAAACACTCTGTTGCCCCTATTCTGAGTACCTCAGTGAAGTTTTGTGACATGGACAGGTAGGCATGTCAACCCTTTCTTTGCAGAGTTTTTCATCAGAGTATTATTCATAGTAACAGGAATGAAAAGAATAATCTAGGTGTTCCCCCTGCTGCCCCACTGACTTGTCAGCCAGAATTCAGATCCTCTCACCAAAACTGTGGTCTTCAGTGAGACTGGATTCCATTTTAGATGGAAGCCCAGACCTCTCCATTGTCTACTACCCCTGGGATCCCTGAAGGTGACCTCCTGTTCCAATGTCTGATTGTGATGTTCTGTGAGTGGAGGCTACACAACTTCCTGTTCTGTTATATCACGGGCAGTTATCTCAAGACACCTTGTGAGGATAACTCATGTCTTGTGTAGGCTGATTGTGGATCCCATGGTTGTGTTGTTACCTCTGTCACTTGTCCACTTGCTCAAGTATGACTTGAGTTTGTCCTGTGTCCTGCATAGGGTGAAAGAGCACTAAGAGCATGGAGGAGCACAACATGTTTCATTGCTAGGGCTCCAGTGTGGTAAATACATTTTGAAATGGAAGGGCAACCACATAAAGGCAGAATGTTATAAATAGTTACTACAGAAGAATGCCAACATAGGCTGCAAATCAGTTTGGGATTTTTTTGGAAATATCAGAATTTGCAATATGCCCTCATTCACATTAGCTGTAAGCTTGACAGCCTGGAGTGTCCTGGGAAGAGTTTCAGTATAATTTTCATCAATTGTGCTGTGGCTAACTCTGTGTGAGAATCTTTTCATAAACATAGGACAAGCGCAGGTTGTCCTGGGATGTATAAAGAAACTGCACAATGGCAAATGACAGAGCCAGAGATGAGGGGGCAGCTGTATTGGTTCAAGGTCTCTACCTCCTGTTCTGCTTGAGTACCTGCTCTAATTCTCATTGGGGTCAGTGTCTTCCATTGCAAGATAAGTAAAGTCTTTCCAGCCTGCATTGTTTTTGGTCAGGGATTTATCACAGCAACAGAAGGACTCGAGAATTGTAGATGTGATTTCCCTCTTATGAGCTGTTTTGGAGTAAATGTAGGTTTTATAATCCATTTCAACTTACTTGTTCTTTTACCAAGGTAGGGTCTAAGCTATATAGTCCTCTCTGGCCTCAAACTAGTGACTCTTGGCTCAGGCTTCTGAATGTTGAGCAAAGCATGCACAGTCCCACTGGTTTGTAATTTTCACTAATTAATATGATATGGTTATATTTCAGTTCCTCTTTCTCACTTTTTATTTATTTTGTAGTAGGGTCTTGCTGTTTAGCCAAGGCTAGCTTAGATCTCATAGCAGTCATGTGTCTTGAACTCCAAGTGCTGAAATGGTAGTTGCACTATGCATAGCTAGATGTGAGGTTTTTTTGTACAAGAACAAATTGATAAATGTTTAGGATTAAATTTTGTAAAATTAAAACCATTTTCTTGTTTCTTTCAGAGTTAGTTTTAAACATTTTATTTGTACATAGTTAAGGTTTTCATTTAAAACTTCCTTAAAAATTTGAGACAAACCCAGGCATGGGCAAGGTGAAGGAGGAATACACACAGGAGGCTGAGGCACTAAGGGATAAGTCTATATGTATATACGAATATCATTAGTAATCTTTTCTCAATATTGCTTTTTACTTTTAGACCAGTGTTATTTAGTTTTTCAATAGGATTCTATGCTTTTGATTGGAGGAGCAGAAGAGTGTGATCCAAATATGTGTAAGAAACAGAAGTGTAGTCTCGCTGCACCCTCTTCTGGCCTGTCCTGGGGAAATGAGGATGTGCATAAGAGGTGTGAGGGCCACCTTGTGGCACAAGAATTTAGTGCAGTGTCTTCCACCATTTGTCTTGGTCTTTATGTTTTCTCCTTCAAAAGAAAACCAACTTTCGATTTTATAACGGAAAGGCATACTTGTTCCCCATTGAGATTATTGGTCACCCCTCTAGTTGAAAAAGTCTTAAGTGATGATGCCCACAAGTAGTTGCAGAACTAGGAGGAGGAGCACAGAGGCAGGCAGATATCACAAAGTAGAACACCCTGGCTAAATACAAACAGAGGAAACCTGTTCCAAAATAGGATGTTTAGGAACTGGCAACCAAGATGAAAATATCATTGCAAATATTATACAGCACCACCCTTCTGCATGCAGAGAGTAGACCAAACTTTGTCATTTGTAAGACAACATTCATGTCAAACTCAGGAACCTGAGGAACCAGCCTTATATGAACATAAATGAGAAAAATATTATAATAAAAATGTAACCACCTGGAAAGGTGGCTCAGTGCTAAAGAAAAAACTGGCTGCACATCTGGAGGACCTGGGTCCAATTCCACCACCCACATGGCTTATCACAACAACTGTCTTAATGTCCAGTCAAGGGGGTCTTACACCTTCATACTAACACATTTAAAATAAATTTAACTTATTTTTTAATGTAACCAGGTGATGTTGGTACATGATTTTAAACTTCAACAGGCAGATCTAGACTTCCCCCAACCTAGTCTACAGTGGGAAGCCAAAGACATGCAAACAAACACTGTCTCAGAAAAACCAAAAAGTTGGTGGCTTCATAAAAATAGGTTATAAACATGATATTTGGAAAGCAGAAAAGTGGCTGATCTTTTTCCCTGTATTAAAAAAGTAATAGATTTTTTGAGATAGCAAATGCCTTTAATCCCAGCTCTCAGACAGGCAAAGCGATGTGAACCTCTGTGAGTTTGAGGCCAAAATTGTTTACTAAATGAGTTCAGCCAAAGCTACTCAGGAAGCGATGCCTAGAAAAACAAAAACAAACAAACAAACAAACCAATAAATAAATAAATATTTCCAAGCTACCACAGATGTGGTGCCATCTTCTGATCTTTAGGGACACGAAGCAGAACAGAAAACTACATAGAAATAAAATTGTCAAAAATACAACTGATAATAACTTAAAATAAATTCTTATTTACAATAGGATATTACCTGTATAACTTTATAAGACCAATTTTGGTAATCCAAACCTTCAAATAAAGCATGGATATATACCTGCATATATCACTGCCATTTAAACCCTGGAAAAATGATACAAAATAACAAGATTGTTTTGAATGTGCTGTTCTTTGAATATCCATGTGGAAAGAGTTCTTTTCCTTAGCAGTAAGAAACTTTGCCTCCTATTTTTCCATCAAAAAATTATTTCCATGCAAATACCATCATTTCTATAGGTACCTGGTTGCAGATAAAAGATTCTGATTGGCTGCATGATTCTTCATGAGGTCTTTCATCGACTTGGACTTGAGTTTTGTGCAGGTGACATGTATGTATCTATTTGCATTCTTCTCCATGACAACATCCAGTCACATTAGGAATATGTGTTGAAACTGCTTTTCTTTTCCAGGATTGTATAATTTTCCTTTCTTTGTCAAAAATCAGGTGTTCGTATGTGTGGATTAATGTCGGGTTTTGGTGCATTTCATTGATCCAAGTGTTTGTTTATGTGCAAATACCAAGCTGACTGGTGACTATAGCTCTATAGTAAGAGCTTGAAGTCAGGGATAGTGATGCCTCTGGAAGTTCCTGTATTGAACAGGGGTTGTTTTAGCTGTCCTGTTTTATTGTTTTTCCATAAGAAGATGACTATTTTTTTTTTTGTAGGTCTCTGAAGACTTGTGTTGGGATTTTGATGGGGATTGCACTGAATCTGTAGATTGCTTTTTGGAAAGATAACCATTGATACTAGGGTGATCCAACACCCATGAACAAGGCAGAGACTTTCCACTTTCCTATATCTTCTACAGTTTCTTTCTCTTGGGACTTTTTTATAGCAAAGTTAATGTGGTTCTTAATTACAGAATGGAGTTAGACAGACAAATGAACATAAAAAAAATCTTAGATTCAATTTAAAGATACCATTCATGCTACTGTATTACAATAATAGTTTTAGTTTTTTTAAATTTAATTCATTATTTTACATGTCCATCCCAGTTCCCCCTCCTCTCTCCATACTTCCTTCCTTCCCTTTTACACTCTCTGCCCTCTCACATGCACAAGAACACCCTCCTCCAATCCCCCAACCCCAATTCCATATGTGAGGGGAATGCCATCCAGTTGGGGTCATGTACATCTGACAGGTCATGTGAAGTATGGACTAGGAGGCTTCTCTCCTGTCTCTAGGTTAAGGCACTTATCCCTTCATGGGTGATGTGTTCGCAAGGTCCTTTTGTGCACCACCGGATACATCCTGGCTCCCACTGTCTGAGGTCCCTCAGACTGCTCAGTCTTGCTCTGGCTAAGACCCAAATTTGGGGTGGGGGCTGAGTCAGTCCCATGCTGGCTTCCCATCTATCAGTCTGAGGGCTCATTAGCTCCTCCTTGATTCGGTAAGCTGTCTCTATGTGTTTCTGCAGCCTGGTCTTGTCGTCTCCATCTGCATCAGGGTTCTAGTTCGACTCAGTGTTTATGTGTGGGTGTTTGCTCCTGTTTCCAACAGGTATTAGATGAGGGCTCCATGGATAAGTTAGTTGTTGATCTCACTATCCGGAAGAGCATTTATGGTAGCCTTTACACGGAAGCTCAAATTGTTAGTTGGCAGCAGACTTGTAGTTCT